>NW_025849304.1:0-766 GCF_002878395.1 Capsicum annuum
AAATGTGTAGAAGCTGCTACTTTCAAATCAGTCACGAAGAAAATAGTAGTGGATTTTGTTCATTCGAACATCATATGTCGTTTTGGTATACCAAAGTCCATTATCACAGACAACGCAACCAATCTCAATAGTCATCTAATGAAGGAGGTTTATGAGCAATTCAAGATCGTGCATCATCATTCTATCCCTTACCGTCCTAAAGTAAATGGAACCGTTGAAGCAGCAAACAAGAATATTAAAAAGATTCTTAGGAAAATGGTCCAAGGATCTCGACAGTGGCATGAGAAATTACCGTTTGCTCTTTTAGGATATCGTACAACTATCCGTACATCGACTGGTGCAACTCCTTATTTACTAGTCTATGGGACTGAAGCTATAATACCCACAGAAGTCGAAATTCCATCGCTTCGAATCATTAGTGAAGCCGAAATTGACGATACTGAATGGGTCAAGTCTAGACTAGAACAATTATCGTTAATAGATGAAAAAAGGTTGACGGTAGTTTGCTTTGGTCAATTATACCAGAAGAGGATGGCACGAGCTTACAATAAGAAGGTACGTCCTAGAAAATTCGAGGCCGGCCAACTTGTGGTAAAATGCATCCTTCCACACCAAGAAGAGGCTAAAGGAAAGTTTGCTCCAAACTAGCAAGGTCCATACATAGTTAGACAAGTATTATCAAATGGAGCTTTGCAACTTGTGGATCTGGACGGAAAAATGACAGAAAAAGCTATCAATGCCGATTCAGTCAAAAGATATTATATTT
>NW_025849304.1:866-1320 GCF_002878395.1 Capsicum annuum
AGTTTGGAGCAAGGTCCATACATAGTTAGACAAGTATTATCAAATGGAGCTTTGCAACTTGTGGATCTGGACGGAAAAATGACAGAAAAAGCTATCAATGCCGATTCAGTCAAAAGATATTATATTTGACACACTTGTGCTTAACATTCTCAAGTTGAGATGACGAAAGGCCATCATTCTACCTAACTAAATGTCATTAATCCCTTGTCAGCCCTTTGAGCCTTATTTACCTTTCCTTGCTTACCCTCTTTGGAGTCAAAAAAAAAAGTGCGTTAGCATTGAACTACGTTCGACCTGATTCCTAAATGGATACGTAGGCAGCCCTATCTTGGGGTTCGGTCCGACAAAATAAAATAAAATAAAATAAAATAAAATAAAATAAAAAATTGGTACTTTAAAAAAAAAATATATATATATATATATATATATATATATATATGAGATATATATCCTA
>NW_025849305.1:0-4083 GCF_002878395.1 Capsicum annuum
TTGTTGGGAAGGCCGTGGATCCACAAGGCCAAGGCGGTTGTATCTACACTGCACCAAATGATTAAGTTTGAGCATGACAGGCAAGAAGTAGTTATTCATGGTGAAGGAGATTTGTCAGCCTACGAAGATTCTCCCTTGTCTCTTATTGAGGCAAATAACGTAGAAGAGACATTCGTCTATCAAATTTTTAATACAGTGCCAGTGAATCGTATCCTTGAATGGCAGGCTATACTGGGACCACAATTGTCTTCTGCTTCTATCATAATGGTGAGTGAACTTTGGAAATACAGATTTGAGCCAGGAAAGGTTTTGAGAGCGTCTCTGCATGGTATAGTTCATCCCATATGTCCGAGTGAGAACATGGGCACGTTTGGTCTAGGATTCGAGCCTACAGCTGAAGATCTTAAGAAAGCCAAGGGAAGGAAAAAGGAAACATGGTCACTCCCTAGCCCAATGCCACTACTTAGTGAATCATTTGGTAAGAGCGCTGTCACGAAGCATGTGGAATTTGAAGTTGAATTGGTTGGTGACTTCCAAAACCTTTTTATTGAAGTTGATATGGTCGAAGCAGGAGAAGGTACCAGTATGACAGACATGCAATTCATAGGTCCAGCTGTCCGCCTCAATAATTGGGAAGTCACTCCTCTCCCCGTCAGGAGGGAGTTTTGGTAGTTTATTTTGTTTTTCTTTCTGTTTATCCAAGCTATTTCAAGGTTGTAATTCGGATTTTAGTTTGTTTATGTTATGTTGGCGTATATGTTTAAACCCTTCTATCGTTTTATTTAATAAAATACAATGTCCCTTTTGTTTCGTGTCTAATATATTTTCTTTTTCTTTTTTTTTACACAGTTCTCTTTATGCTGATTCTAATGACATGACATACATGCGGAATTTTTAGCCTGACCTTAAAATCCAAACTAATCAAGATGTAATGAAACAGAATAGGGAATATGATGAAGAAGAAGCACTAGAAGAAATAAGCAAAGAGTTAGAACAGTTTGAAGACAAACCAAATCCTAATTTGAATGAGATTGAGCCAATAAATCTAGGGGATCAAGAAGATGTTAGGGAAACTAAAATCAGTGTACATGTTTTGCCACAACTAAAAGATGGAATGATTCAAGCATTAATTAATTATAAGGATGTTTTTGTATGGTCTTATGATGATATGCCTGGTTTAAGCACTGAATTAGTGGCTCACAAATTGCCAACTGATCCCGCGTTCCCTCCTGTCAAACAGAAGTTGAGGAAGTTTAAAACGGATGTAAGTATTAAAATTAAAGAGGAAATCATGAAACAACTTGAAGCCAAAGTAATTTGAGTAGCTCGCTATCCCATGTGGTTATCCAATGTTGTTCCCGTACCAAAGAAAGATGGAAAAATTTGAGTGTGTGTTGATTACCGTGATTTGAACAGAGCAAGTCCGAAAAATGATTTTCCACTGCCCAACATCCACATTTTGTTAGAAAACTGTGCTAAACACGAGGTTGCCTCTTTTATGGATTGCTATGCCGGATATCACCAGATCATTATGGATGATGAAGACGCAGAGAAGACATCTTTTATCACACCATAGGGAGCTTATTGTTATTGAGTGATGCCGTTCGGTTTGAAGAATGCTGGAGAAACGTACATGAGAGCCATGACCACTATGTTTCATGATATGATGCATAAGGAGATTGAGGTCTATGTGGACGATGTGATTACTAAGTCAAAAAGTCAGGCCAACCATGTTAAGGATTTAAGAAAGTTATTTGAAAGGCTTCGCAGGTCTAATCTCAAACTCAACCCGGCAAAATATGTATTTGGAGTTCCATCTGGAAAGCTGTTGGGGTTTGTAGTCAGCCGTCGGGGAATTGAATTGGATCCCTCAAAAATCAAAGCTATTCAGGATTTTCCCCCGCCCAAGAATAGAACGGAGGTGATGAGTTTGCTTGGTAGAATGAACTACATTAGCAGGTTTATTGCTCAACTCACAACCACTTGTGAGCCCATATTCAAGTTGCTGAAAAAGAGTGCTGCGGTAAAATGGACTGAAGAATGTCAGGAAGCATTCGATCGAATCAAAAGATATTTGTCAAATCCGCCCGTGCTGGTACCCCGGAGCCTGGTAGGCCTTTGATCTTATATTTATCAGTCATGGACAATTCTTTCGGTTGTGTCCTGGGTCAACATGATGTCACAGGCAAAAAGGAGCAGACTATTTATTATCTTGGCAAGAAGTTCACCGCATATGAGGCTAGGTATACTCTTCTTGAAAGGACGTGTTGTGCCCTAACTTGGGTAGCACAGAAGTTGAAGCATTATCTCTCATCCTATACTACTTATCTCATCTCCTGCATAGATCCTTTGAAGTATATCTTTCAGAAGCCTATGCCGACGGGTCGATTGGTAAAGTGGCAAATATTGCTTACCGAGTTCAACATTGTATATGTGACTCGAACCGCCATGAAAGCCCAATCCTTGGCAGATCATCTTGCTGAGAAACCCATCGATGAAGAGTACGAGTCATTAAAGACATATTTTCTTGACGAAGAAGTGTCGTGTATCGATAAAGTCGTTATAGATGCTGATCCAGGTTGGAGGTTGTTCTTCGATGGGGCTGTCAATATGAAAAGAGTCAGAATAGGTGCGGTTCTTATCTCTGAATCGGGACAATATTTCCCGGTAACAACATAACTTTGATTTTACTGTACTAACAATATGGCAGAGTATGAAGCCTGTATTCTTGGTTTGAGCTTAGCTGTTGATATGGGAGTCCAGGAATTATTGGTGTTGGGAGATTTAGATTTGCTCGTCCATCAAATTCAAGGCGATCGGGAGACGCGAGATTTGAAGCTCATCCCGTATCGACAATGCTTGCAGGAGCTATGTCAATGGTTTGTATTAGTAAAATTTAGGCATATTCCAAGGATTCATAGTGAAATTGCCGATGCTTTAGCTACTCTGTCTTCAATGCTCCAACATCCTGACAAAGCCTACATCGATCCAGTGTATATACCGAGTCGTGATCAGCATGCTTACTGTAATGCGGTTGAAGAAAAGCTCGATGGAGAACCCTGGTTCTTGGATATCAAGCGTACATTCAGTCAGGAGAATACCCAGCAAATGTCACCAACGATCAAAAGAGGACTATTAGGCGTTTGGCTAGTGAATTTTTCTTAAGTGGGGGAATCTTGTATAAGAGAACCCCAGATCTGGGACTTTTAAGGTGTGTAGATGCGAGATAAGCCTCGGCAATCATGGTTAAAATACACTCTGGAGTATGCGGGTCGCACATGAACGGTCATGTCTTGTCAAAGAAGATTCTTCGAGCAGGTTATTACTGGCTTACTATGGAAAGGGATTCTATTCAATTTGTTCGAAAGAGTCATCAATGTCAGGTACACGGTGATCTGATACGTTCTCCTCCTATTGGGTTGCATGCAATGGCCGCCCCATGGCCGTTCGTGGCTTGGGGAATGGATGTGATTGGACCGATTGAGCCGAAGGCATCAAATGGGCATAGATTTATTTTGGTAGCCATTGACTACTTCACAAAGTGGGTAGAAGCAGTAACTTTCAAGTCAGTGACAAAGAAGGCTGTGATAGATTTTGTTCATACCAATATCATTTGTAGATTTGGAATTCCTAAGATGATCATTACAGACAATGCTGCCAATCTCAATAGTCATTTGATGCAAGAAGTATGTCAACAGTTTAAGATCGTACATCGAAATTCTACTCCATATCGTCCAAAAGCCAATGGTGCTGTAGAAGCCGCCAATAAGAATATAAAAAAGATACTGCAAAAAATGATACAAGGGTTTAGACAGTGGCATGAAAAGTTGCCATTTGCATTGCTAGGTTATCGCACCACTGTTCGCACTTCAACAGGGGCAACTCCATATTTATTGGTGTATGGGACAGAAGCAGTCATCCCTGCAGAAGTTGAAATTCCCTCTCTTCGATTCATTGTAGAAGCAGAGGTTGATGATAACAAATGGGTAAAAACCCGACTGGAACATTTGAGTTTGATTGAGGAAAAAAGGTTAATGTCTGTGTGTCATGGCCATTTGTATCAGAGGAGGATGGCTCGAGCGT
>NW_025849306.1:0-816 GCF_002878395.1 Capsicum annuum
TTTTGGGCACAAGAACGAAAGAGAGTTCTTGTTGAAAAACCCCACATACCTTGAATGATGAACTTTAGATCGATACTCATTTTTGAGATGTTAATCGTGCCTTTGAATGATGGTTCTTGGAGTTCTTGAACTTGGAATCTTGAATAAATTTGCAGAATTAATGGTGAACTTTGGAGGTTCTTGAAGTTGGATGTAGGAGCTTAGGATTTTCTTTTTGAGGGAGTTTGATGAAATATAACATATAATACTTCTAATAGGCTTTAATATAGGGTTTGGACGGATTTTGGCTTAGGGGGAATGATCAAAACGCCCCTAAAAATTAAAAAATTCTCAAATCTGTCCTTTGGTGGACTGTTTTGATAGTCTAAAGTAGATCAACCATAATGTTTTACTCCGATATTCAAATTGGATAAAACTAATTTCATTAGAAAGAGGACTCTCATATCTTTCCGTTGATATATAGTATCTCACCTAGATCATTGTGTACGAGAAGTTATGATTGTTTGAAGTTGACCCGAGAATTCACTTTTGATAGGCTGAAGTAGATCGACCATAACTTTTTGCTCCAATAGAAAAATGGGATGAAACCAATTTCATTGGAAAGAAGACTTGTAGAGCTTTCCGTTGATATGTTGTAGATCACCCAAATTATTATGTACAAGGAGTTATGATCATTTAAAGTTGGAGAAAAAATACGCCAGGCCTCAGTACTTTTTCCTGCACGTTTTACTGTTCACTACTATTCACGGTTCAATCGGAATGTTCATAACTCGTCACTCAGGTGTCCGTTTTGGATGATCCACATATCATTGGAAA
>NW_025849306.1:916-1821 GCF_002878395.1 Capsicum annuum
ATGTACAAGGAGTTATGATCATTTAAAGTTGGAGAAAAAATACGCCAGGCCTCAGTACTTTTTCCTGCACGTTTTACTGTTCACTACTATTCACGGTTCAATCGGAATGTTCATAACTCGTCACTCAGGTGTCCGTTTTGGATGATCCACATATCGTTAGAAAGATTATTCGATACTCTACACAATGGTGGGTCATAATCTAAGACATTTTGCACAGAAAATTTATAATTCATTCTAGAAGATAGAACCCAACACGTTTACGCACAAAATTTCAACAAAATTTTTTTTGAGGTATTACAAGTCATGACATTTCACTATTTTTGTTTTTAAATTTATTTTTAATTTATTTATTAAGTTATATGATGATTGTTAAAAAAGAGGTGAATAGTCATGACTTTTTGCCTAACACATTCGAAACAGCTAATGAATCAAATTCCCCTGCTGTTGCTACTGATGAATCAACTGCTAGAACAAATCAAAAAAGCTCCTTCAACAGATGGTCGATTTGTTACAACAGATGGTATATCCATTGCCACGATGAGTTATCTGATGCAACAGATATATAATCTGTTGCCACAACTCAATAAAAATGGTTATTAATTTATTAAAAGAAATAGTTATTGAAAAGGTGAGAAGTCTTTAATTATTTAATTGAGAAAAAGGTTATTTAAATTTAAGAACTAATTAATAATAATAAGCTGAAAAGTCATGACTTGTCACACTAATCAAAAAGTCCCCATCTTGATTTAATTAAGTCATTTCTTTTCCCAGAAACCAATAAAAAAATAAATGAGAAACACAATTTATTTATAACCGTAAAAAAATAGTTATTTAATAAAAAAATAGTTATTTAATTTAACTAGTTGATGTTAATATTAAATAGGCAACAAGTAGTGACTTTTCAC
>NW_025849307.1:0-13594 GCF_002878395.1 Capsicum annuum
TATTTAATTTTTCATGGTTATTTAGGTGGACAAATGGGCTAAACAGCACAAACGGGGCATTTTCAGGCCAAGTTGGTGCGCTATAGTCCACGGCTACGGGGGTGAGCCTAGGGTCCAGGCGTGCTTTGGGCCAAACATCGACTAGGGCATGCCAGGGAGGTTTGGGATCATCCCAGTGTGGTTCGTTTAATTTTTTATGGCTATTTGGATGGACCAATAGGAAATACAGCGTGAATGGGACATTTTTAGGCCAAATCAGTGTGCTATAGCCCACGGTTTTGGGTGTGATCCTGGGGTTCGGGCGTTTTGTAGGCCAAAAATCGATCGAGGTGCGCCAGGGAGGTTAGAAATTGTCCTAGTGTGGTCCATTTAATTTTTTGTGGCCATTTGGGTGGAGAAATGGGAGAAACAACGCGAACAGGAAATTTTTGGGCCTAATTATTGTGCTATAGCCCACGGTTTTAGAGGTGGGCCCGAGTTTCGGGCGTACTGTGGCCCAAAAGTCAACCAGGACGTGCCAGGGAGGTTAGGGATCATCCCAGTATAATTCCTTTAATTTCTTGTGGGCATTTAGTGGACAAATAGGCAAAACAGCATGAACGGAGCATTTTTGGTTCAAATCGGTGTGCTATAGCCTATGGTTTCAATGGTGGGCCTGGGGTTCGGGTGTGCTGTAGGCCAAAAATTGAACAGGGCATGCCAGGGAGGTTGGGGATTATCCCAATGTGGTCCATTTAATTTTTCATGGCTATTTGGGTGGACAAACGGGCGAAATGGTATGTACGAAGCATTTTCTGGCCAAAACGGTGTGCTATAGCCTATGGTTTCGAGGTCGGGCCTGGGGTTCGGGCTTGATATAGGCTAAAAATTGACTGGGGTGTTCCAGGAAGTTTGGGGATAGTCCCAGTATGGTCCGTTTAATTTTTTGTGGCCCTTTATGCGGACAAACGAGTGAAATGACATGAACGGGGCATTTTCGGGCTAAATCGGTGTTCTATAACCCACAGTTTTGGGGGTGGGGTGTGCTGCTGCCCAAAAATCGATCGGGTGTGCCATGGAGGTTAGGGATCGTCCCAATGTCATTCATTTAATTTTTTGTGGTCATTTTGGTGAACAAATGGCACGAAAGGTGCATTTTCTGGCTAAATCGGTGTCCTATAGCCCATGGTTTCAGGTGTTGGCCTAGGGTCCGGGGGTGCTGTGGGCCAAACATCGATCGGGATGTGCCAGGGAGGTTAGGGATCTTTCCAGTGTGGTCCGTTTAATTTTTCGTGGCTATTTGGGTGGACAAACGGGCGAAACAACGCGAACGGGACATTTTTGGGCAAAATCGGTGTGCTATTAGCAACGATTTTAGGGGTGGGCCCTGTGTACGGGCTTACTGTTGGCTGAAAATAAACTAGGGCATGCCAATGGGGTTGAGGATCATCCTAGTGTGGTCCGTTTTATTTTTTGTGGCCATTTGGATGGACAAACGGACAAAACAGTGTGAACGGGGCATTTTGGGGCCAAGTATGTGTGCTATAGCCCACAATATTGGGGGTGGGCCCAGGGTCCAGGCGTGATGTAGGTCGAATATTAAATTTTTGTGGCCATTTAGGCTGATAAACGGGTAAAACTGCGCGAGTTGAGCATTTTTGGGCCAAATCGGTGGGCTATAGTCGGCAGTTTCGGGGGTGGGCTTGGGGTCCGAGCGTGCTGAGGGTAGAAAATCTATCGGGGCATGTTAGGGAGGTCGGGGATCATCCCAATGTGGTCCGTTTAATTTTTTATAGATATTTGGGTAGATAAACAGGAGAAAAGGTGCGAACTGGGTATTTTTAGGCTAAATCGATTTGCGGGTGGACTCGGGGTGTGGGCGTGCTGTAGGCCAAAAATCTACTGGGGTATGCCAGGGAGGTTAGGGATCATCCCAGTGTGGTCCGTTTAATATTTTGTGGCCATTTGGGAGGACAAACGTGCAAAACAGCACGAATAGGATATTTTCGGGACAAATTGCTGTGCTATAGCTGAAGCTTTCGAGGGTGGGCCCGAGGTTCGGGCGTGCTGTGGGCTGAAAATTGATCGGGGCATGCCAGGGAGGTTGGGGATCATCCCGGTATGGTCCATTTAATTTTTTGTGGCCATTAGGTTGGACAAACGGGCGAAAACGCGTGAACGGAGCATTTTCAGGCTAAATCAGTGTGCTATAGACTTCGGTTTTGGGGGTGGGACCGGGGTTTAGGCTTGCTGTGGGCTGAAAATCGATCGGTGCATGCCAGGGAGATTGGGGAACAACTCAGTGTGGTTTTTTTAATTTTTTGTCGTTATTTGGTTGGACAAACGGGCAAAGCGACATGAATGGGGCATTTTTAGGCCAAATTGGTATGCTATAGCCCACGATTTTGAGGGTGGGCCCAGAGTTCGAGCTTATTGTAGGCCAAAAATTGACTGGGGCATGCCAGGGAGGTTGGGGATCATCCCAGTATGACCCGTTTAATTTTTCATGGCCATTTGGCTTGACAAACGGGTGAAACGGGACGAATAGGGCATTATCAGACCAAATGGATGTCCTATAGCCCACGGTTTTGGGGGTGAGCCTTGGGTCCGGGTGTGCTGTGGGCAAAAAATCGACTAAGGCATTCCAAGAAGGTTGAGGATCATTCCAGTGTAATTCATTTAATTTTTGGTGGCTATTTGGGTGGAAAAATGGGCTAAACGATGCGAATGGGGCATTATCAAGCTAAATTGGTGTGCTATAGCCCACTGTTTTGGGGGTGGGCTCCGGGTCCGGGCGAGTTCTGTACCAAAAATCGACTGAAGCATGCCAGGGAGGTTGGGAATCATTCTAGTGTCGTTCGTACAATTTTTTGTGGCCATTTGGGTGGATAAACGGGTGAAATAGCACGAACGGGGCATTTTTGGGCTAAATCGGTGAGCTATAGGCCACGGTTTCGATGGTGGACCCCGGGTACAGGCATGTTGTGGGACAAAAATTGACTAGAGCATGCCAGGGAGGTTGGGGATCGTCCCAGTATGGTTCATTTAATTTTTCGTCGCCATTTGGTCGGACAAACGGGCAAAATGGTGCAAATGGGGTGTTTTTGACCCTAATCGGTGTGCTATAGGCCATGGTTTTGGGGGTGGGCCTGGGGTCCGAGTGTGATATTGGTCAAAAATTAATTGGGGCATGCCAGGGAGATTGGGGATCGTCCCAGTGTGGTCCGTTTAATTTTTCGTGGCCATTTGGGTGGACAAATAGGCAAAACAGCATGAACGGGAAATTATCGACCTAAATCGATGTGCTATAGTCCACAATTTTGGGGGTAGGCCTGGGGTCCAGGTGTGCTGTAGGCCAAAAATCGATTGGGGCATGCCAGAGAGGTTGGGGATCGTCCTAGTGTGGTTCGTTTAATTTTTTATCTCCATTTGGGTGCACAAATGGGCGAAACGGTGCGAACATGCCTTTTTCGAGCCAAATCGGTGTGCTATAGCCCACAGTTTTGGGGGTGTGCCCGGGGTACGAGCTTGCTGTGGGCCAAAAATTGATCAGGGTACACCAGGGAGGTTGGGGATCATCCCAGTGTGATCCATTTATTTTTTTTGTGGCCATTTTTGGTGCACAAACAGGCGAAATGGTACGAATGGGGCATTTTCGGGCCAAATATGATACAAGTCAAATGACCACCTTATCTTTTGATGACATCATCTGAAGTCAGTACGTTGTGTATCAATCTTTAGTCGTATTGAGGACTTGGGATCCTACATGGGGGGCCGATTTGAGTACACCAAAGAGCAATCCCGCGTGTGGAAGATTGCTTAGAGCTTTGAAAATTGAGGACTCACGGTTTTGGGCCATTCATTAAGGGCATTTTTTCTCTTATCCTTGTCCAAGTAACATTCTATAGTTGCCCCACCTCATTAAGGGTATTGGAGTCATTTTTTCTTCCATTATGTAATAAGGCTATATAAAGTCTCTTTTAGTTCTTTACACTTTAGTTTTTTAATGATGAATATGTGAAAGACTTCTTCTCTCTTTGAAAGTGTAACACCCTTAGGGTAGGGCTTGGAAAAGCCATTAGTGTAGGGCTTGGAAAAGTCATTATTGAGTTTTTCTTAGAAACGGTGGTTGTAAGGTGAAGTTGATTCCCTTAGTGGTCACCATAAGAAGATTGGTGTTTGATGTTGCAACTTTGAGGGTCTTTACATTTGATATACGTTTTGGTTCTCTTTGTTTCGTAATATCTTATGTCTTCTTAACTATCCTTTACTCTATTGCATTATTTGTGTGTTTGTGTCCTTTTGTTCTTGTCTCGATTTGTTTGTGTTGTTTCTGCCGATGTGTTGTTCATTGTGCTCTCGGGTTTGTCTTGAGTTTTTGGACTATTTTTAGTGTTCTGTGGTCGTTCCCTTATTATTTGGTATCATAGCAAGGATTGATTTCGTTCCTACGGAATCAATCTTGGGCTTGTTAACTCGAAAATCATAAAAAAAAAAAGGTGTTGAAAAACAAAAAATCCAAAAGAGAAACATTCTGTCCCATTTTTGATGTCTGGGCTGAAATTTGTATCTTAGATTTAGGAGATTTTTATGTGTTTTGGTTATTTCTAGTGTTAGCCCCTTCTTCACTAACACTAAAAGAGTCAAGATCTGAATTTTGAGCCATTCCTGAGTTGTTCTTGAACTTTGGTGGTTGCTGTTTTTTGAGGATTGATGGCTTGAAAGTGTATTGTTAATGTTTGTTATTGAGGATGTGGGTTTGAAACATGTTGTTGTTTTTGTGGAGTTCAACGTGAGCTAAAAGAAACAAAAATCATTCAATTTGGAGCTCATTTGGGTTGGTTTCCATTCTTGAATGTTCTTGCTATTGTTGTTCTTCATGTATTGTTGAGAAAGAACATTCAAAGGTGAGTGGTTTGATCTAAAAGGGTGAATAACGGAGTGTGGTTTTGTGTTTGTCTTGAAAGATACAATCCCAAGACATCCAAAAAGAAAAGGGGACAAAAGGGCTTTTAAAAGTCCTGTTTAACAAGAGGGAGAAAGAGCTTATTCCAAGACTAACAAAAGAGGAAAGAGCCAACAACCTTTCAAAAAGGTGTCTTGCCAAAAGGGTGCAAGGAAGTCAAACCTTTTTGAAATTAAAAAAGGATCCAAGTCTTGTTGTTTCTCTCCCAAAGCTGATTTTCACCATTCCAAATTAAAATTTGACCAATCCAAATTGCAAACTGCCACATCACCAAACTACCACATCATCAAAGTGCCATATCATCACCCTCCAAAAATATCCTTAGGCTCAAAATTTCAGATTTCTAAGTTTCTTTTCTTTGTTTTCTTAGTTTCATTTCATGAATCTAGTACTAATTAGCAACTAGTAATCACCTACTAGATCGTGAATTAGTTGTTTGAGTTCGCTTTTTTTTTGTGTTTTCATTCTTTGTGTGCTTTTCTCATTTTGATTTTTTGAACTTCTTTGTTTCAAGTTTGTAAGTAGAATTTTTTATTTTGTATCTTAATTTGATCAAACAAGAATCTATTCTGGCCGCTAAGTAGAATTGACATCTTATTGACTACCGGAGTATAATCAACTTTCAATATTCGCCGCTCCAATTGTGAGGATCACAAAAGTGAGTGTCTACGAGTGTTGGTGAGGAGATTTTACTACTAATCTTGTTTGTTCATTTTGTAGGTTTGTTTCTTTGTTTGTTTTAGGTACAATTGCAATGGAACCCAAGGCTTCCACCTCTCAAACCATGGACAACAATGTCACCAATGTCATTTTGGCCTACCTTGACACTATTTCCCGAGACATGGCTATGGTGAATGAAAAATTGGATCATATGGTAGGTCCAAGGGAGCAAGTGGGCTGCCAGGACACATGTCAAGATGAAGACTATAGCTCATGTGATCTACAAGGTAAAATAGCTAACTCTTACACTTTTATGCGTGAAAATAAGAATTGTGTGGCTAGTAGCCCATTGAGTGTGAGTAGTGGCTTACTTACTTGTGAGTCTAATGATTCTTTTCCTCTTTTTGATGATGTACATATTGTGAGTGTGGATACACTAGTTGATCCTATTGATGACCAAATTGACTCTTCTTGTAAGATCAATTTATGTCCACTTAGTGTTGAAGCTAATATGTTGAATGAGAGTACATCATCTTGTGTAAATGGTGTTGATCAACTTATTTGTGAAACTTGCCCACCAGTTAAGATTATATGTGTTGTAATTAATAAAACTCAAGTGAGTGAAGTATTTGAGAATGTTGGTCAATAAACTAGGAGTGAGCCCGTGAGCTATCCTTGTGATATAGATTCCATGGTTTGCGTAGCCCATAGGGATAATCTTGTACTTGAAACCTCTTTGAAACTTGATAATTGTCTTTTAGAGAGTAAAGAACTTACTTGTTCTAAATATGCCAGTGAGATAGATCATGCTCTCTTTAGGTATAATGTCTTGTTTGAAGATGATTTGAACACTCCTAATGAACCTAGCGGTGAAAATGATGGTATAGCTTGCCTTGGAGACTATAGCCTATATGTTAACCTACTATGGTGTGACAACATTCCTCCTAACAATGGAAATCTCTTTTTGAAAGATGAGAGTACTGTTAAGAGTAAGAAATGTGTAGTCCTTCTTGGAAACCCGAGGGCAAAGGTATCATTGACGCCTTGGGGTAATGTTTCTAAATTTGCATCCTTGCTTGACACACTTGTGCTTACTTTGCATGAATACCAACTTGAGAATGCCAATTTGCCTATTTTATTGAAGGAGAGAATATGTATGTGATTAAATGCTTTATCTTCACCCGTGTATACCTTTATACTTGGTTCTTTCTTATACTACCTCTTTGCCTATGATGACATCCATGCTAGTTTTGGATTTTGTATTATGTAGAAGTAGGAAACTTGTTGGTTGGTCTACTTGTTCTAATAACTATGCTATGTATGTTTGGTGGGCTTTAATACCAGTAGTGGCACCACGTTTGATGAGGTCACTTGAAGAGGTAATAAAACAATTGTGCTTTATGGTCCCTAAGTTACGGGTAGGCTTACCTTTTAGACTTTGGGATACCATTAAGTCCTTTGTATTTTCTTTATCTCTTGATACTTTTCATAACCATTCCCTTTGTGACGTTTTTGCTAAGCTTTTCATGACTAACACAACGGATTCATGGTTAAATTTCAAGTATGTTCCGCCTTGGCATGAAGATGTTTATTATTGTGCTAACTCTAACCCTCATGCCATAAGAAAGTTGTGCTTGTTAGTCCTTTCTCTTGTTTTGCAAGATATGGATTCGAGGTGGAATCCTTTTCAAGGAGGGGAGCATGATACAAGTCAAATGGACAACTTAGCTTTTGATGACATCATTCAAAGTCAGTACGTGGGGCATCAACCTTTGGTCGTATTGAGGACATGGGATACTACATTGGGGGGGGGGGGCGATTTGAGTACAACAAAGAGCAATCCCGCGTGTGGAAGATTGCTTGGAGCATTGAAAATTGAGGACTCACGGTTTTGGGCCATTCATTAAGGGCATTTTGGTCGCTTAGCCTTGTCCAAGTAACACTCCATAGTCGCCCCACCTCATTAAGGGTATTGGAGTCATTTTGTCTTCCATTATGTAATAAGGCTATATAAAATTTCTTTTAGCTCATTTCACTTTATTTTTTTAATAATGAATATGTGAAAGACTTCTTCTCTCTTTGAGAGTGTAACACCCTTAGCGTAGGGCTTGGAAAAGTCATTAGTGTACGTCTTGGAAAAGTCATTATTGATTTTTGCTTAGAAACGTTGGTTGTAAGGTGGAGTTGATTCCCTTAGTGGTCACCATAAGAAGATTGGTGTTTGATGTTGCAACTTTGAGGGTTTTTACATTTGATATATATTTTGGTTCTCTTTGTTTCATAAGAGCTTATGTCTTCTTAAATAACCTTTACTTTATTGCATTATTTATGTGTTTGTATGCTTTTGTTCATGTCTGGGTTTCTTTGTGTTGTTGTTTCCCATCTGTTGTTCATTGTGCTCTTGAGTTTGTGGACTATTTTTAGTGTTCTGTAGTCGTTTCCTTATCAAAATCGGTGTGCTATAGCCCACGATTTTAGGGGGTGGGCCCGGGTTCGGGCATACTGCGGACCAAAAATCGATCGGGGCAGGCCAAGGAGGTTGGGGATCATCCCAGTATGGTCTGTTTAATTTATCGTGGCCAATTGGATGAACAAACAGCTGAAACGAAATGAACGGGGCATTTTTGGGCCAAATCGGTGTGCTATAGCCCACGGTTTCAGAGATGGGCTTGGGGTCCGGGTGTGCTGTGGGTTGAAAATTGATCGTTGTGTGCCAAGGAGGTTGGGGATTGTCCTAGAGTGACCCGTTTAATTTTTTGTGGCTATTTGGATGGATAAACGAGCGAAAAGGCATGAATGGGGCATTTTTAGGCTAAATCAGTGTGCAATAGCCCACGGTTTGGGGGATAGGCTCGGGGTCTTGGCGTGTTGTGGGTCAAAAATTGATCGAGGCATGCCAGGGAGGTTGGGAATCATCCCAGTGTGATCCGTTTAATTTTTTGTGGCAATTTGGGTGGACAAATGGGCAAAACAGCGCAAATAGGGCATTTTTAGGCAAAATCGATCTGCTATAGCCCACTGTTTTGGGGGTGGGCCCGGGGCCTCGATGTGCTGTGGGCCGAAAATCAACAAGGGCGTGCCAAGGAGGTTGGGGATCATCCCAGTATGGTCCGTTTAATTTTTCATGGCCATTTAGGTGGTTAAACGGGTGAAACGACATGTTTTTTAGCCCAAATCGGTGTGCTATAGACCATGGTTTTGGGGATGGGCCCGAGATCCGAATGTGCTATGGTGAAAAAATTGATTGGGACATGCCAGGGAGGTTGGGGATTGTCCCAGTATGGTCTGTTTAATTTTTTGTGGCCATTTGGATGGACGAACGGGCGAAACAGA
The DNA here is from genome assembly GCF_002878395.1 of Capsicum annuum. Classification (NCBI taxonomy): domain Eukaryota; kingdom Viridiplantae; phylum Streptophyta; class Magnoliopsida; order Solanales; family Solanaceae; genus Capsicum; species Capsicum annuum. The sequence goes on from NW_025849307.1 coordinate 8,939, forward strand.
GCGAACGGGCCATTTTCAGGCCAAATCGGTGTGCTATCGCCCACTATTTTAAGGGTGGGCCCAGGTTCCAAGCGTGCAGTGGGTCAAAAATTCACCGGGGCATGCTAGGGAGGTGGGGATCATCCCAGTGTGGTCCGTTTAATTCTTTTTGGCTATTTGGGTGGACAAACGGGTGACACGGTGCGAACAGGGCACTTTTAGGCTAAATCGATGTGCTATAGCCCACGGATTTAGGGGTGCACCCTGGGTTCAGGCGTACTGTGGGCCAAAAATCAACCGGGGTGTGCCAAGGAGGGTGGAGATCATCCTAGTATGATCCGTTTAATTTTTTTGTGGCCATTTGGGTTGACAAATGGGCAAAACAAAGTGAACGAGGCATTTTTGGGCCAAACCGGTGCGCTATAGCCCGTGGTTTTGGGGATGGGCCCGGGGTACGGGCATGCTCTGAGCCAAATATCAATCGGGCCATGCCATGGAGGTTGGGGATCATCCTAATGTGATTTGTTTAATTTTTTGTGTCCATTTGGGTGGACAAATTGGAGAAACGGCATGAACGGGGCATTTTTGGGCCAAATCAGTGTGCTATAGCCCACGGTTTTGGGGGTGGGCCCAGGGTTCGGGCGAGCTATGAGCCAAAAATCAATCGGGGCATGCCAAGGAGGTTTTGGATTATCCTAGTATGGTCCGTTTAATTTTTCATAGCCATTTGGTGGACAAACGGGTAAAATGGCGCGAACGGGGAATTATTTCCAAAATTGGGGTGCTATAACCCATGATTTTAGGGGTGGTCCCGGCCCATGGTGTGTTGTGGGCTGCAAATCGATCGAGGCATGCCAAGGAGGTTGAGGATCATCCCAGTATAGTCCATTTAATTTTTCGTGGCCATTTGGGTGGACAAACGGGTTAAACAGCGCGAATGGGGCATTTTTGGACAAAACCGGTGTGCTATAGATATCGGTTTTGGGGGTGGGCTCGGGTTCCGAGCGTGATGTGGGTTGAAAATTGACTGGGGCATGCCAAGGAGGTTGGGGATCATCCCAGTGTGATTCGTTTAATTTTTATGGCCATTAGGGTGGACAAACAAGCGAAACGGCGTGAACGGGGCATTTTCGAGCCAAATTGGTGAGCTATAACCCATGGTTTCGGGGGTGTATAACCCATGGTTTCGGGGGTGGGCCCAGGGTTCGGGAGTGCTGTAGGGCGAAAATCGATCAGGGCATGCTAGGGAGGTTAGGGATCGTCCCAGTATGGTCCATTTAATTTTTATGGCTATTTGGCTGGAAAAATAGGGAATTTTCAGACCAAATTGGTGTGCTATAGCCCACGATTTTGGGGGTGGGCCCGGGGTCCGGGCGTGCTGTGGGCTAAAAATTGATCAGGGCATGGTAGAAAGGATGGGGATCATCTCAATGTGATCCGTATAATTTTTCATGCCTATTTTGGTGGACAAACAGGAAAAAAGCACGAACGAGGTATTTTTTAGCCAACTCAGTGTGTTAAGCCCATGATTTTGGGGGTGGGCTCGAGGTTCGAGCTTCCTATAGGACAAAAATTGACCGGGGCATGCCAGGGAGGTTGGAGAGCATCCTAGTGTGATCCGTTTTATTTTTCGTGGCCATTTGGCTGGACAAACGGGCAAAAAGGAGCGAACGGGTTATTTTCGAGATAAATCGGTGTGCTATAGCCCAGAGTTTTAGGGTTTAGCCTGGGGTATCAGCATTTTGTGGGCCAAAAATTGACCTAGGCATGCCAAGGAGGTTGGAAATCATCCGAGTGTAGTTCGTTAGATTTTTCGTGGCCATTTGGGTGGACAAACGGGCAAAAAAGGGCGAACGGGGCATTTTTAGGCTAAATTAGTGTGCTATAGCCCTTGGTTTCGAGGGTGGGCTCGGGTTCCAGGTATGCTGTATGCCAAAAATTGACCAGGGCATGCCAGGGAGGTTGGGGATCATCCCAATATGGTCTATTTAATTTTTTGTGGCCATTTGGGAGTACAAACAGGCGAAATCACGCAAATGAGATGTTTTCTGGCCAAATCGATGTGCTATAGCCCACGATTTCAGGGGTGGGCCCGGGGTCTGGGTATGTTATGGGCCAAAAATTGATCAAGGCATTCCAGGGAGGTTGGGGATTGTCCCAGTGTTGTCCGTTTAATTTTTATTGCCATTTGGGTGGACAAACGAGCGACACAACGTGAATGGGTTATTTTTGGGCCAAGTCGGTGTGCTATAGCCCACGGTTTTGAGGGTGGGCCTTGGGTCCGGGCGTATTGTGGGCCAAAAATTAACTGGGGTATGCCAGGGAGGTTGGGGATCATCTTAGTATGATCTATTTGATTTTTTGTGCCCATTTGGGTGGATAAATGGGTGAAACCGCATGAACGGGGCATTTTTGGGCCAAATCGGTGTGCTATAGCCTGCGGTTTTAAGGGTGGGCATGGGGAACGAGCGTACTATGGGAAAAAGATCAATCGAGACATGCAAGGGAGGTTGGGGATAATCCCAGTGTGGTCGGTTTATTTTTTCATGACCATTTGGGAGGACAAACGGGCGAAACGATACGAACGGTGCATTTTTGGGCCAAATCGGTGTGCTATAGCCCACGGTTTTGGGGGTTGGCCCAGGGTTCAGGAATGTTGTGGGACAACAATCGACCGAGGTAGGCCAAGGAGGTTCGGGATCGTGCCAGTATGGTCCGTTTAATTTTTGTAGCTATTTGGGTAGACAAACGGGCGAAACGGCGCGGAGGGGGATTTTCTGGCCAAATCGATGTGCTATAGTGATACACGTTGGATCACATAGATGTTCTGTTGTGGGTGTGTATTGAAGTCTTCCAAGATGCTCTTGTTGTAAAGATGCTAATGTTTGTTTGGCTCATAGGGTTAATCATGTGCTTGACATATCCTTGAAACTTGATAATAATTCCTTAGATAGTGAAAGTTCCAAATCTATTTGCGGGTTAGATCATTCACTCTTTAGGCACAATGTCTTGTTTGTAGGTAGTTTATTTACTCCTAATGAACCTAGTGTTGCAAGTGATGTTGACGACATGGATTGTCCTGAAAGTTATAGTCTATATGCTAACCTACTATGGTGTGAAAATATTCCTTCTCAAGATGCAAATCTCTTCTTGGAAGATGAGAGTACTCTTAAGGGTAGGAAATGTGTAGTCTCGGAAATGATTACTCTTGGTAGTACTCTTAGTGTGCATGATGATCAATTTACTATTAAATGTAGTTCACTACTTGAGAATGTGAATAGTGTGCTTAAAAATTCTCAAGTTAGTGATGATGTCTATAGAATTGATCTTGATAATGCACTTGACTCTTTGAACATCTTGTGTTGTAAAAGCATTGCAATTAGTTTTGTTCATAGAGACCATGTGCATGAAAATATTTTGGTGTGTGAATGTGGGAGTGACATTCTAGGGGAAGGAAGGGCCAGCCTTGGCTAATTTTTCCATTTGATCCCGGCACCCTCTTGGAATGTGGAAATCTCTACACTCCCTACTTAATGCTTGGTCAAGACGACAAGCAATGTTTGGTTGTGGGTGCTAATGAAGGAAGACAAAGTTCTTCCTTATCTCTTTTTATGGATGATGACCGCTTCCTTTGTCTCTTTTGTACTAAGCTTTTTATATTCAACACAAAGGACCTGTGGATATACTCCAAGTTTATCCCCCCCTCGGCATGAAATATGATGTGTGTATTTTTCTAACCCTAACCCCTCATATCTTGAGGATATGTGCTTGTTGTCTACTCTTGATTTTGCGAGGTTCAGATTTGAGGTCGAATCCTTTTCAGGAAGCGGAGGATGATACAAGTGCGATCACGTAGATGGACTCTTGTGGGTGAGTATTGAAGTCTTCCAAGTGTGTGTGCAAGAGAAGCATAATTAAGGGCCAAAATACACACCAAAAACAGCCCACTACAAACACTAAAGGGGCAGCCTACTCTTGAAGGGCCATTTTTGACATTTTACATTCTATCTTTTAATACACTTTAAGTAGAACCTCTTAGGGTTTTAGTCTTAGACTTTGATGATATTTGTAAGTTGTATAAAACTTTGAAAGACAAGTCCTCTCTTCTCTTAATGAGGCAACCAAAATTAGGGTGATACTAGTGTGAAATCACTAGTGTTGCATTCATGGCTTGAGACGTTGGTGTTTAGAGGAGATAAAGTCCCTCTTGTGTCAACGTAGGAGTTAGGTTAACCGTTGCGTGTAGTATTAAGGGTCCAAGAGTTTCACATGTTCTTCGGTTCTTAAGATTATACCAACCAAGGTCTAACTATCTATCCTTTATTCATTGTAATCTTGTAACCATTTGTGTATCTTGTAATCTTCAATCCGTGAGTTGTTGTCTCTTGTTGTTGTTGTTCTTATCATATTTTTGTCCACCTTGTTGTGTTGTTTCAGTTGTGGTATGGTTGTACACGTAATTATCTCATCATTGTGTAGCATTCTTAGTTTTGGACTTGTTTCCAACTTGTCTCGATTTTGTATTGTGTTTGTAGACTGTTTTTGTGGTTGTTTTGGTACAATCCATGTTGGTAGTGTATCACCAAGGAGGTTAGCATCATCCCAAAGTGGTCCGTTTAATTTTTCATGCCTATTTAGGTGGATAAACGGGCGAAACAGCACAAATGGGGCATTTTC
>NW_025849307.1:16594-43425 GCF_002878395.1 Capsicum annuum
GAAGCATCTTGTGAATGGGTCACAGACTCAAAGAGATGGTCTCATGTTCAAGGAAGAAGGACTCGTGAGAGGAATTCTGGGGGTGATGACAGAAATAGGTTAAAATTCAGAAACAGAAATAAAACCTGTAATTACTGCAAGAAGAAGGGTCATATCAAATTTGAGTGTTGGAAGTTACAGAATAGAGAGAAAAGAGAAGCTCCAACACCGAATGGAAACCAACCAGAGAAGTCTGGTGAAGCTAGTTTTGTTGAAGATGGCGGTAGTGATAGATAATTCTTGGTAGTTTTTTATGGTAATTCCAAACCCTGTGAGGATTGGATTCTTGATTCATCTTGCACGTTTCATATGTGTCTCAATCGAGATTGGTTTACAACATATGAAACAGTCTCTAAAGGTGCTGTATTGATGGGAAATGACACACCTTGTAAGATAGCTGGTATTGGAATAATCAGAATTAAGATGTTTGATAGTGTTGTGAGGACACTTGGTGATGTGCGGTATGTCCTAGACCTGAAGAGAAATCTTATTTCCTTGAGTACCCTTGATTCGAATAGTTATGGGTACACTGGTAAAAGTGGAGTCCTGAAGGTTACTAAAGGTTCTTTTGTTGTGATGAAGGGACAGAGAAAGTCTACAAATTTGTATGCCCTACAAAGCTCTACTGTTACAGGTGATGCAACTCCTTTTACCTCCTCTCCATCAGAAAGTGACGTTGCTAAACTTTGGTATATACGCCTGGGGCATATGAGTGTAAACGGGATGGCTGAACTAAGAAAGAGAGGACTTCTTGATGGGCAGAGTATTATCAAATTGGAGTTCTGTGAGCACTGCATTTTCGAGAAGCTGAAGAGATTTAGATTCAATAAAGGCATCCACTTAACTCAGGGAACACTTGATTACATTTATTCTGATCTCTAGGGTCCTTCTAGAGTAACATCTAGAGGAGGTGCGAATTACTTATTGACTATTATTGATGACTATTCTAGAAAAGTTTGGGTGTTCTTCCTGAAGCAAAAGAATGATGTGTTGCCCACTTTCAGGGAGTGAAAGATTATGATTGAAAAACAAACAGGGAAATAGGTAAAGTATCTTCAGACTTATAATGGTTTAGAGTTCTAATGAACTAAATCCTCTATGCAAGTTAGAAGGAATTATGAGGCACTTGACCGTTCGTCATATTCCACAACAGAATAGTGTGGCTGAATAAATGAATAGGATTATAATGGAGAAGGTGTGTTGTATGCTTTCTAATGCTGGTTTACCCAAGTCTTTTTGGACCGAAGGTGCTTCCATAACTTGTCTTCTTATTAACCGCTCTCCCTCATCCACGATTGATAAAAAGACTCCACAAGAGGTATGGTCTAGTACTCATGCTAGTTATTATAATTTGAGGATATTTGATGTCCTACGTATGCTCATGTTGATAATGGAAAGTTGGAGCCTAGTTTTGTCAAGTGCTTATTTATGGGCTATAAGCCTGGTGTTAAAGGTTATAAGCTTTGGTGTCCAGAAAGCAGAAAGGTTATAATTAGCAGAGATGTTGTGTTTGATGAAACTGCTATGCTTCGGGCTCCCTCTGAGTCTAGTGTTTCGCTTCCAGATGAGCTTAGTGACATGAATCAACAACAGTCAAGCACCCACATTCAATTGTTGACTGGAGCAGAGTCTACACCAGTGCCTACTTCTCAGCCTAACTCAGAGATACAAAGTGGTACTATTTTTTATCTTCACCACCAGTGATGCCACAATACTCTATTGCTAAAGACAGGCCTAGAAGAGATATTAGACCTTCTCAGAAGTATGCTGAAGATGATTTGGTTGCTTGTGCATTGAATGTAGTAGAAGTTATTGATTTTGATAGAGATCCTTCTTCTTACTCAGATACAGTTAGTTGTGATGATTTTGGCCAATGGATGATTGCTATGCTGGAGGAGATGTAATCACTTCATAAGAATAGCACATGGGATCTGGTAAGATTGGCTAAAGATAAGAAAGTTGTCTGTTGCAAGTGGGTATTTTAAAGGAAAGAAGGAACATCGGGAGTTGAAGATTCTAGGTACAAAGCAAGACTAGTTGCTAAACGTTATAGTCAGGTTCCAGGTGTTGACTTCTAAGATGTGTTTTACTCCAGTTGTAAAGCATAGTTCGATTCGATCCTTGCTTGGTATTGTTGCCATGCATGATCTTGAGCTTGAGCAGTTGGATGTCAAAATTGCATTCTTACATAGAGAACTTGAGGAGGACATCTATATGCAACAACTAGAGGATTTTGTAGTCTCAGGAAAGGAAGACTACATATGCTTTCTGAAAAGTAGTTATGATAGTTATGTCTACTTCAATGAGGTAAGTGATGGTTCGTTCGTGTATCTTCTTTGTATGTTGATGATATGTTGATTGCAGTGAAGGATATGGGAGAGATAATAAAAGTCAAAGCCCAACTCAGCAAAGAGTTTGAGATAAAGGATCTAGGAGCAGCAAAGAAGATTCTTGGCATGGAAATTATGAGGGATAGAGAGAAGTGTAAGTTATACTTGAGTTAGAAAAGGTATATTGAGAAAGTGTTTCACAGGTTCAATATGCAAAATCCCAAACCTGTAAGTACTCCATTGGCAGCTCACTTCAAACTCTCGGCCACTTTATCTACAATGATAGATGATGGGCGTGACTATATGTTTCGAGTTCCATACTCTAGTGTCGTCAGGTCTCTCATATATGCGATGTTGTGTTTCTGACCAGATATATCTTATGTCATCAGTACAGTTAGCAGATACATGGCAAATCTTGGCAAAGAACATTAGAAAGCAATTCAGTGGATTTTCAGATACTTGCATGGATCTGCTAATATTTATTTTCCAGTTTGGGCAAAATAGCGATGGAGTAATTTGGTATGTTGATTCTGATTTTACAGGAGATCATGGAGGTCCCTTACAGGCTATGTTTTCACATTGGTTGTTATGCTATTAGTTGGATAGCTACCTTACAGGCTATGGTTGCTTTGTCAATTACACAGAGTACATGGCTATTACAGAGGCTTTCAAGAAAGTTACTTGGTTAAAGGGTCTGTTTGGTGAATTTAGCAAAGACTTACAGATTACTATGGTCTTTTATGATAGTTAGAGTGCTATCTTCCTTACGAAAGATCAGATGTTTCACGAGAGGACAAAGCACATTGATGTTTGGTATCATTTTGTTGTGAGCAAGATTAGTACTCATGATAATCCTACTAATACGATGACCAAGACACTACCAAGTGCCAAGTTTGAGCATTGCTTGGACTTGGTTAGTGTTAGTTGTTAAGATTTGCCCTTAGGGGCTTTTGTGGAAGGGGTCGAGAGTTTATATTGAAATGGATTTGAGTTCTGAATTATAATTTGTGTCAAGGTGGAGATTGTTAGAGTTGTGACCCGAATTTTGTTGGTCCATGCCTGAAAGTTTCACGATGTGATCCATGTTTGTGATTTTAAATGGGGTCTGTGGTGGTAGCATAGGGATGGACCATTATGTTTTTGGGCCTAGGACTTATTTGTATGCACATATTATATAGGTGCATTTAGTGGGTTGTTTTTGTATTCAGAATTTACGTCTCTCCACATTGTACTCCTCTCCTTTTATAGTGAAATTCCTCTACCTCTGCACGTGATTTTTCCCACAAGGGTTTCCACGTAATTTTGTGTATTCTTGTTCTCTTTCTGCTTGTGGTTTGCTTTATTCTGTCCGAATCATAACAGTTATTAATTGAACAATACCATAATTTGGAAATACATTTGAATCGTAAAAGAGATTTTACCAATAATTTTAAGAAGATTAAATAATTAAGATATCGTCAGAAAAACTTAAAATTCTAGAGCGGCTATGTAACTAGTAGTAGATTAATATAATTTATTAAAATCAGGGAGTAACATGGTAAAATTAACCCTAGAAGATGGGGGGAAATTTGAGAGGGTGATGCTAGTGTTGGAATTAAGGGATGCGATATACGAGAGTATTACCTCAATCAATAATCTATAATTACATTGATGCTAGTGTTAGATTAGAATTAAAATTAAGGGATATGAGATATGTACTATTAATTACCTAACCCAATAATCTATAATTAATTCCTGCTTTTTTAATGGGGAATTAGTTAGAGAAAAGCCTTAATAGTGCTATTGAAAAGAAGAGAGAGTGTCTCATTTGTTTCACCCCAAAACCCCTCAAGTGGGAAAGTAAAATAGATTAGGGGAAAAAGAGAGTGTCTCATTTGTTGCACCCCAAAACCCTCAGCTAGCCTTCCTTTTGAAAATCCTAACAATACCAACAACAATGGAAGAAGGAGTTGCCCGTGGTGGACTCCTTTCAGGATTTTGCACTTAATCTTAATGATTTTTACAAGTATTATGGTTGGTGGGATGATGATGGTATAGTTATAAAATCGTCTCAATAAAATTAGTGTCGTAAAGTCAAATTTTAATACGTGACCTTAAATATATACACATAATAAAAATATTATTAATAATTTAAAATTATTTTTTTGATTATTACGTATTATTTTTTTAAGAATAGTATTCTTAGAAGTCATTAAGCAATTTCCTTCACATAGTAATATTATTATTTATAAAATGAAGGACTAATTTTAATTAATAGATGTTAGTCATTTGTTTGCAATGCATTTCCTTTAATATTATTGTAAAAACTTTATTTATTAATAAGAAGAGTTGAGTCGTTTAAATCAAAGTTCTAAAATATTTTTGATAAAAGTAGATTTCTTTTTTTTTTTCAATTAATTTTTGTACCTTTTATTTTTTACAACCTTTAATATTATTGTAAGTGAAATAATAATCATAAAATTCATATTAAATTTTTTGGGGCGTCAAAATTTTGGAGGCCTCAAGTAAACACTTTACTAGCCTCCCCTTAAGCCACCCTGAGTAGTTCCATCGCGAGTATTTATACATTAGCCATTTTATTTTGTTATTGTATCGATTATTTGTCCCTTGGTGTCTCTAGGCCAATCATAAATTGTGATTATTCATAATATATTGACTGATTTTACAAGTTATATATTTGTTTTAAATGTATATATTTACCAAGTATCCGAATTTTGTTATGGTATCTTGTAATGCCCCAAATCTGACATCCGAAATGCCACACGGTGCTCATGACCCCGAAGGACCACAAGCTAATCCATGAACGATATCTATACCTAACCACTACATAATATACTATATAAATGCAGAAAAAAGGCTGAAAGGCCATAAGATTCAAATATCTGATAAATCATAACATCTGAAAATACGGTATATCAATACCAAAACAACTGAAATAACTATCTGAACATGATAGTCTGAAAGCCTCTAAACTGTCATAATAGGGAGTTAATGGGACATGTCCCACCACTAACTCCAACTACTGAAATAACTAAGTACTAAAAAATAAAATAATCAAATAATAACATCCTCGAATGATGAGAACTCACTGCTAGTCTATCTGCTGAATGGAGGATCTACTAAGGATGCTCTGGAACTCGTGCTTCTGAACCTATGGTATAAAAAATCATACCGCAAATGCATCAGTACGATTGAATGTACTGGTATGCAAGTGAGGTAGGTTGAATGCAAGGGTTTTATATGCATGAGCAATACTAACTGACTGAACAACATGAACGTGAGAATACATACATGAATACGTGAATTGTGACTGAGATCATGACATCACTGAATATGAATATTGATAACATAATTTCGCATAACTGATATACTATTATCTGAATGACTGTGTCTAACAACCCTGTTTCTGATGGAACTAGCTGAATTCTGTACTGAACTAGGTGACTGTATCTGACAGTCCTAAGTTTTGTAGAACTATCATAGTTTTATTACTGAGACTGAGACTAGGACTGTAACTGTGGGAAATAGTTATCTAACTAACATGCTCCAATTAAAGCAATATAGATGAGTTGGGGTCCAATCTGTAACCCCAATTGGAAGGGTGTCAATACCACGCCACTGGTAAAGACAAGCTGTGAGTGACCCTTATCTAACAGGTACTCTAAAGAGAATGATGGGACCCTTATCTAGTAGGTTTGATTTCTCAACCTATGCTGGCTACTTAGTTATGGAGCGCAAGGACTGCTTCTAAGAATTACACCCTCTACTAACAGGTGAGTTACCATATTTGGGCTCACTTGGTGCTGAATCCTACTCCTATATGAATAGACATTGAACTTGATCATACTGGAAGGAACTGAACTGAGTCCACTAGATTCCGTTGACTAACGGAATGTTACTGATTTCTATCAACTGACTGAGTTCACGAGATCACTGAGTTTTCCTGAGTTCTGTAACTGACTGAATTCTAGTGATTATGGATTGACTGAGAGTATCGTGAAAACTGACTTTGGCTCTAGGCACACAGCTAAATTGTTGGGTACAAGTACCCGAGGACTCGATAGCATAAAACTGACAAGACATGACATTTTTTGAACACATGAATATTCTCAACATTTCACAATACAACCATTGAGATATTTCATGAAGCATTTATCATTCATAATCTTGTACATGGATAGGAATGCGTATAAACATGCCATATTTTCATAACTTCTAATATCATAAACATTCCATCAAACAATGCACAACAATTGTATGGAGGTCATATTTGAACATAAGGGTAACATGAATTCATCATTGAGGTTCTATAGAGTCATAATGCACAAGTATTATTCTCTTAGACATTTTATCAAACACCTAGTATGCATAACTTAGGGCTTAGTCATGACATGAAATTAATACAATATGATTTCATAATTCAATTCAATTTCATGAATTTCAACCCCATACTAATGTAGTTGCATGAACAACACATAAAGATTCCAACTTGGGAATTATACATCAATAAATACATGAACATAATCAATCTACAACATAAACATCACAATTCAAAATTTAAAATTGGATTCTTGGATTTCATGGACGGAAGGAATCCATGAATGAACACTTGACATACCTTGGATGAAAAATTCTTGAAAATTAATGGTAGAATCTCTTGAATTTGAAGATCCTATAAAACCCTAGACTTGTTCTTGAGAGTATTTGAGAGAAACCATAATATTTTGGTGAAATAAGGGCTAAATCTTGTATTTTTGGACTTATATAGGGGTGGGAAATTGACCCTTTTTCCCTTAAAAACATGGACATTTAATGACTAAAATTGGGCATCGATGTGATACCCAACACGTCTCGCCATGATCGTGTTAAGCCTTAGTAGTTTCACTGGCAGTCCCTACAACAATGCTAACCAACACAATGGGCGACGCGGTGCACCAAGATCACGTTGGGCCACTATTTTGGGACACCAAATGTGGTCTAATCGAGGTTCAAAAAATTTGAAACTTGTCTGGGAACACCCATTGGCCCCCTGATCATGAGTTAACAAACATACTAACCATTAAAGGACATTAAGGTGGCGAAATGAGATTCCCAACTTTCAATGGCCGAAAATAAACTATGTCTTGGAACTTAGCTAGAGTTTTCTAAGTCTGGGACCCCTTGACAATCTTAAAGGACTGAATTAAGCTTAGAAATTTTTATGGGGCCTTACAACATCTCCCCTTTAGGAATATTTGTCCTCAAATTAAACTGACTGAGAGGGGAGAAACGATAACTTAAGTACATATGCGATATGAATAACAATAAGATGATTGCATGACTGACATGACTAATAAATTGAATGTATCCTACTGAACATGCATATCTGATGCATACGTAACTGATTCATGAATGCATGACTGAGATTTTTGATAAGTTGAGTTTATCATAATAAGGATACATATCTGATACATGAATACATGACTAACATACTGCATGAACATATGACTAGATATGCAATGGTAATTTAATACCAAGTTTATAATGAGAATCTGAGCATGAAAATGAATGCTAAGTTACATGAAACATGAATAAGCTTTAAGGAAAGCTATTACCTTAGAGTAAGTCTGAATTAGCGGAGAAGAGGTGAGGATACTTGTTCCGCTTGTCTGCTTTTGCATCCCAAGTATCTCCCTTAACAGATTGATTCCGCCAAAGAACTTTGACTAGAGAAACTTCCTTGTTCCTCAGTTGGTGAGTCTGGTAGTCAAGGATTTCGACTGGAATCTCTTCGAAAGAGAGATTGTTCTGAATGCTTATGCCATCTATAGGGACTACAACTATTGGGTCACCTATGCACTTCTTTAGCAAGGAGACATGGAACACTGAATGGAATGAGCCTAGATCTAAAGGAAATTCGACATAAGTTACCTTGCCGAAGCGACTGAGAATTTTGAAGGGACCGAAATATTGGGAACTAAGCTTCTCTTTCTTGTCGAATATCTTCACTCCCTTTATGGGAGAGATTTTTAGATAAATATAGTCACCAATATCAAACTCGAGATCCTTTCTGCGCATATCTGCATAACTGTAACATCCCGAATCTGGTACCTAAAAAGATATATGATGCTCATGACCCCAAAGAACCACAAGCTAACCCATGACTGATATCTGTACTTGTATACTGCATAATATACTGTATAATTGCAAAAAACATAAACTGAAAGGCCATAAGGTCTAAAACAGAAACATAACTGATAAATCATAATATACGGATGGGGTATAAATACCTAAAAAAATAAAACTGTCTAACATAATAGTCTGAAAAACCTCTAACTGACTGAACTGTCTGAATATGGAGTTGATAGGACATGTTCCCAACTAACTCCAACTAATAAATTAACTAAAGAGATAATAAAGAAATAGTCATGTCCACGAAGGATGAGGACGCACTGCTAAGTCTAACTATTGGGACTGGAATACTATTGATGCTCTGGTGCTCGTGCTTCTGAACCTATGGTATAAGACACCATAGTGCAAATGCGTCAGTACTTTGAATGTACTGGTATGCATGTGAGGTAGGCTGAATGCATGGGTTCATATGCATGAACAATATTGGCCAACTAATTAATATGAACATGAGAATACATACATGGATACATAGTAACTATATCTGAGATCGTGATTACATGAATTTACTAATAACTAACATGACTGATAACTGAGTTCTGATGACTGATATAAATGATAACATGAGTGACAGTATCTAACAGTTCTAAATCTGATGAAACTAACTGAGTTTCGTACTGCTCTGAGTTGACTGTATCTGACAGTCCTGAATTCTGCAGAACTATCTGAGTTCTATTACTGAGACTGATTGATTGTATCTGACAGCCCTGATTCTGTAACTGAAAATATGGGAAGTACTTATCTTACCGACATGCCCCTAATATGCTATTATGGTTGAGTTAGGGTCCAATCTTTAACCCCAATTGGAAGGGTGTCAATACAGTGACACTGGCAAGGACAATCTGTGAGCAACCCTCATATAACAGGTAACTTTAGTGAGAACGGTGGGAACCCTCATATAATAGGTTAAGCCACCTCATCTTCCCTCATATAGTAGGCTATAACATCTCAACGTTCGCTGGCAGCATAGCTCTGGAACACAAGGATTGCTTCTAAGAATCACACCCTTATATAACAGGTGAGTTCCCATCCTTAGGTTTACTCGGTGCTAAATCCTACTCCCAATTGAATCCCCAATTGAAACCCTAGCTTGTTCTTGAGAGAAAATTGAGAGAAACTAGTTTATTTTGGGTTTCAAATAGCTAAATCTCGTGTAAGAGGGATTAAATAGGGATGAAAAATTAACCCTTTTAACCCTGGATGCGTTTTTTAATTTTAGAGAAAATTTTTAGAACTGGACTCCTAGCGCGACGCAGCCTATCACGCCATGTCACTGGAATTTGACAATTTGGAAATAGGGGAATGACGCGGTGCAGAGACATTGCATTGCCACTTCCTTTGCGACCTAGAAGTTTGGCGCGATATGCCACTATCGCGCACCCCATCTGGAATTTGAAAAATACCATTTTCTCTTGTGGTGCGGTGCGCCACTGACTAATATGGCGTCATTTTATGACGTGAACTTGAAATAGTCATAACTTCTTATCCAGTTATCAGATTTAGGCGAATCTTATATCAACAGAAAGCTTATTGAATTTCACACATAAAAAAAAGTGAAAATCTTTAAAATTCTTTATGGAATGAGCCTCATTTAATTTAGAAGATAATACTAGACATTCTTGACAAAAAATTAGTTAGGAAACTTTGGGGTATTACAATATCTTCCCCTTGGGAACATTCGTCCTCGAATAAGACTGGTTAAGAGGGGAAAAATGATAAGCCGAAGTACATAATAAACATGAACACTAAAACATGACTTACATCTATGAGATTTATACTGAGCATGCATATCTGCTGCATGATTTCATGACTTAACTGACTCATGAACACATGACTCAGATTTTTGATAACTGTATTTCTCACTAGGAGAATGCATGTCTAATGCATAATTTATATAACTTAACTAATACATGAATGCATGATTGAATATGCAATGGTATTTAATACCAAGTTTGTAATGGAATACTAAGCTTGTAACTGAAATCTAAACATGAAAACTTAAAAGCTTAAGAAAAACTGTTACCTTGAGCTTGATCTGAGTTAGCGGGGAAAAGGTGAGGATACTTGGTACTCATTTCTGCTTCTGCTTCCCAAGTAGCTCCCTCAATGGACTGATTTCGCCAAAGAATTTTGACTAGAGGGACTTTTTTGTTCCTCAGTCTACGAGTCTGATAGTCAAGAATTTCGATTGAAATATCTTCATAAGAGAGACTGTTCTGAACATCTATGCTCTAAATAGGGACTACAACTGCTAGGTCACCTATGCACTTCTTGAACAAAGTGACATGGAAGACTGGATGAACTGAGGCTAGATCTGAAAGCAATTTGAGCTCATAAGCTACCTTTTTGAATCGACTAAGAATTTTAAAGGGAACGACATATTAGAGGTTGAGCTTTCCCTTTTTTCTGAATCTCTTCACTCCCTTCATGGGAGTGATCTTTAGATAGACATAGTCACCAATCTTGAACTCGAGATCCTTTCTACGCACATCTGCATAAGACTTCTGTCGGTTCTAAGCAGCCCAAAGTCTTTCTCTAATCAACTGGACCTTCTCTAAGGCATCGAATACTAAGTCAGGCCCTATGACTGAGGCCTCATTAACTTCGAACCAACCGACTGGAGATTTGTATCTCCTACCGTAGAGAGCTTTGAATGGAGCTATCCAAATACTGGAATGATAACTATTGTTGTATGCAAACTCAATCAAAGGCAAGTGGTCATCCCAACTACCATTAAAATTAATTACACATGCCCTTAGCATATCTTTTGGAACGTTTTCTAAAAATGAGAGGTAAACTGGGTACCTCTATCTAAGATAATAGATAACGGAACACCGTGCAATCTGACCAACTCTCTGATGTAGAGTTTGGCATAATCCTAGGCTGAATAAGAGGTATGGACTAGAAGGAAATGAGCTAATTTGGTCATCCTATCTACAATGACCCAAACTGAATTATGTTGATGACGAGTACGAGGCAAACCCGTCACGAAACCCATATTTAATTTTTCCCACTTCCAAGTAGGAATATTGAACTCATGCATAAACCCACTAGGCTTCTGATGCTCTATCTTAACCTGCTAACATGTAGAGCACTTAGCTAGAAACTCTGTAACGTCTCTTTTCATCCCACTCCACCAATAGATCTCTTGTATATTACGGTACATCTTCGTGTCCCCTGGAAGAATTGAGTATCGCACACCATGCGCTTCTGTAAGAATTCGTTGCCTCAAATCATCTACACCTGGAACACACAGACGGCTCTAATAAGGTAGGGCACCATCTATCCTTTAGGAGAAAACCTCTATTTTTTGCTCCTTGACTCTCTTTCAACTTCACTAGACTGGGATCTCTATCTTGTTTTTCTTTTACCTCGGAAACTAGAGATGATTCTGAATGACTCTGAACCCATATATCACCCTCTTTTTTATTGACTAAGTGAACACCTAGTCTGGAAAGTTGATGGAATTCCTAAGCTAATTTCTTTTTATTTTCAACATGAGCAACACTACCTATAGACAATCTACTGAGAGCGTCAACCACTACATTGGCCTTTCCTGGATGGTAAAGGACACTCATGTCATAATCTTTCAAGAGCTCAAACCACCTTCTCTGACAAAGTTTGAGATATTTCTAAGAAAAGACATTCTAAAGACTTATGATCTATGAACACATCTATATGAACCCCGTATAGATAATGCCTCCAAATCTTTAAGGAAAAAACTATGACAGCTAACTTGAGATCATGAGTAGGATAATTCTTCTCATGGGGCTTAAGTTGTCCGGAGGCGTAGGCTATGACCTTACCATGCTGCATGAGTTCACAATCCAAAACTACTCTGGATGCATCATAATACACTACAAACCCATCTAAACCATTTGGAAGAGCTAAGACTGGAGCTGAGGTGAGTCGAGTCTTCAACTCCTGAAAACTCTTCTCGCAAGGATCTGACCACAGAAACTTGACTTTATTCTGAGTCAATATAGACATAGGGGATGCAATAAGAGAAAATCCCTCAACAAACCATCTATAATAGCCAGCCAAACCTAAGAAACTCCTGATATCTGATGGAGAGACCGGGTGAGGCCAATTTCTTACTGCTTCGGTCTTTTAAAGATCTACTCTAATGCCATCACCAGAAATGATATAACCAAGGAATGCTAATGACCTTAGCCAAAACTCACACTTAATGAATTTGGCGAATAGGTGATGATCTCTAAGGGTCTGAAGTACAATACTGAGATGGTCTGTATGATCACGCTCACTGTAGGAATAGACCAAAATATCATCTATGAAGACTATGACGAACATGTCCAAGTACTGCTTAAACACCCAATTTATCAAGTCCATGAAAGCTGTTGAGGCATTAGTAAGACCAAAGGACATAACTAGGAATTTGAAATGACTATACTGAGTACGAAAGGCTATCTTCGGAATGTCACATTCTCTAACTCTAAGCTGATGATAACCTGATATGAGGTCTAGCTTAGAGAAATAGTTGGCACCCTAAAGTTTTTCAAACAATTCATTGATTCTGGGAAGTGGATACTTGTTCTTGACCATAAATTTATTAAGCTGATGGTAGTCTATACACATCCTGAGAGAACTGTCTTTTTTTCACATGAATAAGACTGGTGTGCCCTATGGGGACACATTGGGTCTGATGAATCCCTTATCTAAGAGATCCTTCAAATGCTCTTTCAGTTCTTTAAGTTCTGTAGGTGTCATTCTGTATGGCAGAATAGATATAGGCTAAGTATCTAGAAGAAGATCAATACCAAAGTCTATTTCTCTTTTGAGAGAAATCCCTGGAACATCTTCGGGAAATACATCTAAATATTTCATTCACTACTAGGACTGATTCAATACTGGGATTTTCAGAGCTAAAGTCTTTAACATGAAGAAGATGATAGACACATCCCTTAGATATCATTTTCCTTGCCATAAAGTAGGAAACAAGTTAACCTCTGAACGCAGAAGTACTACCACTCCACTCTAGGACAGGTTCATTTGGAAACTAGAACTGGACTATTCTATTTCTACATTCGACAGTGGCATAGTAGGAATGAAGCCAATCTATGTCGAGATTGATATAAAAATTAGTCATCTCTAATTTTACTAAGTCTACTGAAGTAACTTTCTAAAATATCATAACCGGATAGTTCCTATATACCTGTTAGGCTATGATGGTTTTACCCACTAGGTTAGAGACTGAAAAAGACTCTGCTAGAATTTTGGGACTAACTTTGAAATCAACTACTATATAGGGAGTAACGAAAGACAAGGAAGATCCTGGATCTAGAAAAGTGTAAATATGTACATGAAAGATCTATAACGTACTAGTAACTACATCAGGAGAATTTTCCTGATCTTGCCTGGACTTGAGAATATAAAGTTGATTTTGGTATTTCCCACTAGTAGCACTAGAAGTGGCACCCTGCTGATTTAAGTGATCGGACTAGGCTGAGGAATGGTTATGCTGATCCTGATAGCCTGACGAGGGACAATCTCTAACTCTATGTCCTGACTTTCCACATCTGAAACAGACATTGCTACCAGCTCTGCAAGCACCCTTGTGGTTTTTACCATAAGTTTGACAAAGGAGATTAGTTTGGGAATTGCTGACACTGCCCTGAAACTTAGAGCCTGGCACCCTATCTTTATTACCATCCCTAAACTTAGGATCTGGAGCACTAGATGAAGAAGGAGCTGGGACTAATGACTTAGGATGAATTTGAGAACAGTTTACTCCTTCTAATTTAGTCTGAGCAAAGTTGAAACTACCTGTCCTTGATCTCTTATTCTGCTTCTTCCTCATCTTAATCTTTCACTCTTCTAACTATTGAGCATGAGTCATAATCCTGGCTAAATTCATATCACCATTCAACATCGCAGACCTATACTCGTTGACCACACTATCATTCACCCCAGAAACAAACTTACTCATCTTGGCCCTACTGTCTGCAATGACATGAGAAGTATATCTGGCTAATTGAGTAAACTTAAGAGAATACTCTTTCACCGTTATGTTGCCCTGCTTTAGGTTGATGAATTATAACACCTTAGCCTCTCTCAGCTCTTGGGGAAAAAATCTATCTAGGAATACAGTGACAAACTCCTCCCACTAAATAGGCCCTACATCATCTGGCCTTTCTTACTTACATTGCTTATACCAAGTGTGAGCAACATCTTGTAACTGATATGCAGCTAGCCCAGCACTCTCACTAGGAGTAACCCCATGATGTCTGTAACCTTCTGAACCTGATCGATGAATTCCTAAGAGTCCTCATCTGACTTAGACCTGAGAAATGATGGAGGATTTATTTGGGTGAAGTCCTGAATCCTGGCTGCAGCTGAATGGGCCATTAGGTTGGCTGGAATGATAGTTGGTCATTCATTCTAAGTAGTAAGTGACTGATCAAGAGTAGTGAATATAACTCTAAACTCTGCATAAGAAACATGTTCGCCCAAAGGTTCTTCGAGCTGAGGGGTTGACCGATTCCTATTTTTTCTTTTAGGAGGCATGTTCTGTAGAAGAAAGGGAGAAACAAATTAGAATAAGGGATTGACTTGAGTTATGCTCACTGGCACGACATGAATACTGAAAGATGGGAAACTGTTCCTAAAACATCTTATAGCCTCCTGCACATAAATATGGCGTGCAACACACTCATGCATAAGACTCTACTAGATGCGGCTTTCAGACTTCCTAGGACTCTATTGAACCTTAGGCTCTAATACTAAGTTTGTAACACCCCTAATCTAGTACTCGGAATGATACACAATGCTCATAACCCCAAAGGACCACAAACTAATCCATGACTGATATTTGTACCTATATACTGCATAATATACTGTATAATTGCATAAAACATGAACTGAAAGGCCATAAGGTCCAAAATATAACATAACTGATAAATCATAACATATGGGTGGGGTATAAATCCCAAAAAGATAAAACTGTCTAACATGATAGTCTGAAAAGCCTCTAACAGGCTATGATGTCTCAACCTATGCTAGCTACGTAGTTCTGGAATGCAAGGATTGCTTCTAAGAATCACATTGTCATATAATAGGTGAGTTCCCATCCTTGGGTTCACTCAATGCTAACTCCTACTCCTATCTGAATAGACATTGAACATGAATTATTGAACTAAATTGGACTGAATTAACTAAATTCTGTTGACTGAAGGAATAGTACTGAGATTACTGAATTACTGAGATTTCCTGAGTCACATGACTGACTAAGTTCTATGGTTGATGGCTTGACTGAGGATATCATGAAAACATGACACTAAGGCTAAGCACACAGCTATATTTTTCTGGTATAAGTACCCCCAGGACTCGATGGAAAAAAACAGACAAGGCATGAAATTTTTGAATAAATGACCAACATCAACAATCCATCATACCATAATTGGAGATACTTCATGGGCATTTGATTATCATAGCTTAGTATGTGAAGAAGATAGCATGTATCCATAGTAAAATTTCATAAAGCTAACTCATGAACAATACAACAAACCATTTCACTACATAAGAATAACATGGAAGCCATTATTGATCACAATTTAGATATAGTGCATAATTTTCTATCCTCCTAGGCATTTTATCAAACACCTTGCATGCACCCTTAGGGCATAGGCATAATTATCAAATTGACATATTAAAAATAACTCAATTTATGGATTTCACTCACTTATTAATGTAGTTTCATGAAAGACACATAAATATTCCAACTTGGGAATCATATAACAAGATAAACATGATTATAACCAACCCACAACATAAATATCTTGATTTACAATTTGAAATAGGGTTCTTGAGCTTTAAGGATGAAAGGAATCCATAAATCAACACAACGCATACCTTAGTACTTGATTTAGGAAATATTGATGGAGAAACTTATAGACACCTAATTTCATCCCTCCCCAATATCGTTTTACACATTTTTACCTTATCCTATCGTGTACCCTCACCCATGTGATTATATCCCGTAAAAATACAAAAAAATAGCAAATATTCAATAAATCTCTAACCTTATCCTAACAAACTTTATCCTAACCACCTACCCCACTCCCTACCCTACCCCACATGACCCCCCCCCCCCATGTTTCTTTTTCCACTTTTGATAATATGTACATATAATGAGGAGGATATGCATACAAAAATGGGCCCCACATCAAAAGAAAATTCATTCACCATTTCCATTTTAACATATATATATACACATAGAAGCTTCCAAAATTGGGGGAACCCACTCACAAAAAACAATTCCACTCACCCTAACATAGACTAGACCTCACACCATTTTTTATTTTTTTTTCTTTTTCATCTTCTTCTTCTCACACAGAGCACACACACATATATACACGACACAACAATAATTTCAAGGGAGCTCTCAGATACACCATCACCAACAGAGAAAATATTTTTGGGCTTCTCTTTTCCTTCACCAAGACACCCTCACTCACCAAAAACCATACACTACATCATAATAAATCACGGACAGAAAAGAGGACTATATTTTTTGGTTTTTTCTTCACGCACAACAACGATAAGATCAGACACGCGAAGAGAGGGTAGGGATTGAGAGAGAGAGAGAACATAGGGTTTCAGGAGTGGTTTACTATTTTGGGGATAGACTCGCCTAAATCATCTTCAGTCAGCCGTATCTGATCGAAAATGCATTGGAATCATCTTTGGTTTTCTCTCTTTCGTAGTTCACTGGCGCTTCGGGGTGACAGGGAGGTGAATTGTAAGCTGTTGAGGTCGTCGGAGCTCTGACAATAAGAATACAGTGATTCCGAGCCACCGTCATCAAATCCATCATTAACGATAGATCAGCGACCAGTTTCAGCGACTAACACTTCAAAAACAGCTCAAGCCGCCTAGAAATCCACTAAAATCACTGAACCAGCCGCACTGCCAGTCCGGTTTTCTCCAAAATCCAGCAATCCTCTTCCTTGCTCGTTACTGCTAGTGCTCATCAGAGGTTCGGTGAGTCGTAAAACATCGGAAGAAAATACGGGAGGGGGTCGTCTTGGGTATTTTGGGATTCGAGTTTGAGCTTCGTCCGTGGTTCATTGGTTCCGAGGCTCCCGTGTTGAAATTAGTTCAATTGGTCAAATAAAAGCCCCCAATTTAAGGTCCATCTCTTTATCTCATTCTTATCCTTAATTAATTTTTATGGTTGCATTTGTTGATTTCCATCGTCTCGACTTTTCTCTTATTTTATGCGTGATGTGAATGATGAATGTCGAATGATATTGATTGGGAATAATTGAAATATTATCGTTGATTTGTTATGTTAGAATATTAGTTGAGAATCAATTTGGGGTAGAATGGATAAATTGCTAAAAGGATGAATAATGATCAATTTTGATTTATTGTTGTTTGGTTTAATTTGGTTTAAGTATGAATATTGTTGAACACAGTAGTAGCATGATTAGGTTGTTAAGTCGATAGGCAAATTCTAGGTTTTGGCGTAGGCAACTCATAAGATTCTAATCATCGAATGTGTAAATATTTGTGTTGAGTGATTTTTCCTATTTTTATCGCATTAAAAATGTACACATTTAGCCGGGGAATGTCCCGAGGTATTTGTATTGATTTATTCGGGCAATGCCTCGACGTCTCATGTACCCAAAGGATGTTCGTGATGAAGGCCTGAAGCATCGGGTAAAGCATTGGAGCATAGTTTAGAATTAGTGTAGGTTTACTTTTCAGTACCCTTTTTTATTTTTGATTGTAATAATTGGACTGAATATTATATTTTGGATTTGTTTTGTTTCGTGTGTTTGATTGATTTTTTTATGTGTTTTGTGTGGTTTATACATTTTTAATGTCAAAAATAGCCGATACACTCCACCAATCGACCGTAGTCGTACCACGAGATCGAGGGATGCCTAACACTTTCCCCTCGGACAATAGAATTCCTTAGTCGAAATCTCTGTTCACGGATCAGTTTATAGAGTCAAAATCGTTTTGAAAAAGGATGTCCAAGGGTGACTTGGCACACCCAATTTATGCCAAGTGGCGACTCTGAATAAAAAATGTAAATAATCCTTTTTCGAAATGAATTTTCATTTTTTGTCACTTAAATAATAAAAACCCTTTCGAACCTTAAACCATAATATTTTGGAGTATGAAAAAGGGGTGTGACAGCTTTGGCGACTCTGCTGGGGAATTTTCAGAGTTTGAGCTTATTTTTTGGAGTCGTATCGGCTTTGTTTGGCATTACGAGTGTTTAAGCATTGTTTGTGATTTTTGCTTGCGTTTTCATGCTCTTTGTTTACAGTATTTATCCTATGTGTTATCGCTTTTATATCTGACATCATGTGCATAACCCGAGTCATTCTTTCCGCAACAAGTCTCGGAGCGCACGTCGTGCGCACGAACTCTAGTTGAGTCACCTTTATTTTAGGGGGGGAGCCGTTGGATGTATGTAGTAGGTTGAAAGAAAAGCATCCACTATCGACCATATGCCCCCCTGAACGGCCTTGTTAGTAAACCACAACGTAGGTCAGCCTTTAGGTCATTCTTATGTGCATCATATTGAGACCTAGCGGGGCCCACACGGTCTTTTGTAGGAGACTCACCTTTAAAGCATCCCTACGTGCTAAATGTTGTATCTTTGAGGGTAATGTGGTCATTTGACGGACCGATTTGGGGAAAACATGTGTTAGAAGTAAAGTGTGTAGACAAGAAAGTGTTTAAAAAAAAAAGAGAAAAGGTGAATCAAAAAAGAGTTTCGTAGTTTTTAGGTTCTTTATGGCTTTTATTTTCCACGATTCAAAAATTAAAAAAAAAAGGCTAGATTTTTTTTTTACTTTTTGCACTCATTTTTCAAAAAATAATAATAATAATAATAATTTAAAAATAAAACATCAAAAAGATTTTCCGGTTGTTTCATTCAGCAAGCATTCACAATTCGTAAACTCCAAAACAATTTTTTTTTAGGATTTTTTTTATATAAGAGAAATTCAAAAAAGTTGGTAGAAGTTTTGTACATTTTACATAACGACAATACCAAAAAGATTTTCTTTCATAGCTGTTGGTGTCATTTTTTATGTGAAGTGTCAAATTGAAAATTCAAAAAAAAAATATTTGTTATGTTGTTCATCGCATGTCTTTGGTCGTGTCTCAAGTCAGGGTGCAATCCGTTATTTAATCATTAATTGTATAATCTCGATGAACTACGCACCCCTGATTCTCCTCTTTCCGGAGTGAGATACGTAGGCAGCCTATTATAGGTTCGGGGATCTTATTTAAAAAATCCAAAAAAAAAAAAATTCTTCACTTTTCATCTAGAGTAGGTGTTTCATACATGTCTTGAAAATAAAAATACAAAAAAAATCCTTAATAGTCGTAGGTTTTATTTTTGGTTGATCTTATTCCAAAAAATTAAAAAAAAAAAATTTCTTCACTCTTTATTTAGAGTAGGTGTTTCATATACACCTTCAAGAGAAAACTACAAAACGATTTTCCTTTAATAGTTTCAAGTTTCATTTTCATATGAAATTCAAAATTAAAAACCCCAAAAGATTTTTCTTTGGTAATCATAGGTTCCGTTTTGTATAGGTATTTTAAAAGTAAAAAATGCAAAAAGATTTTCGTCAATTCTTTTGACAAATTGTTATTTTATTTTCTTCTTAAAGTTTCAAGCAAAAGAATGAAAAAAGATTTTAATTGGCCATTTTGGCAAGACTTCACGAACTACGCACACCTGATTCTCCCCTTTCGGGGTGAGATACATAGGCGCCCTTCTAGGGTTCGGTGATTTTTTTATTTTATTTTTTTCAAAAAATAAAGCATTTTTGAAAAATCGTTGAACTCTAACACATTTGCTATCTCTTATCCAGTTAGTTTAAGGTGGTTGGTTTGTGGAATTTTGGCTGGTCCTCCATATTGCTCCAAGTCACAGAGGAAGTTATGGCCAATAAGGATACCGAGTTAGTTGTCACTAATCAGATAGGGAGTTCGGGCAATGAGAATGTAGGAGATAATAAAGTGATTCAGAAATTAAGACGGCAAATAATAAAAATGCATCAAGCTGGACTAATGGGTTGCCGCCTCCTCTAGTTGCCACTAATAATCTGGAATATCTTTCTAGCTTGCCTCTTGTGTCACATGCACAATTTTCCATTTTTGTTGATATGCCACAACATGCTTCAGGATCGACTCTGGGGCAACAATATCCAACTACTTCCAATGTTCATTTCCTCACTCCCCTATCCAAGACTACCACATACTCGGCTCCAGCTGTTGTTCATGCTTTTGTGGTGCCACCCCCACCTCCTACTTTTGATGTTCATCCACAAGTTGTGCCTCCCTACTCTACAAGAGAGCCTGCATTGAATATTTTTAGTGATCAGCATTATGCTTTTGAGCCTAAATTTAAGTCGACTGGTGTTTACGATTGACCTCAACCGCCTGAATTTCCTCCTAACACTGAGAAGCCTGTTATAACAGAGGAACAAGAGCAAATAGCCAGAAAATTGAGAATTTTGGAACTGACTATGAAAAACTTGCAAGGACTTGGGGGGTACAAAAGTGTCTCACATAAAGATCTGTGCATGTTTCCTGGTGTACATCTTCCTCTTGGTTTTAAATGCCAAAGTTTGAGAAGTACAATGGACATGGCGATCCTGTAGCAAATTTGAGACGCTATTGCAACTAGCTAAGGGGCGCTGGAGGGAAGGAAGAATTACTCATGGCATATTTCGGTGAGAGTCTTTCAGGTCTAGCTTCAGAATGGTTTGTTGACCAAGACATTGACAAATGTATTAGTTGGATGACCTAGCTAACGAATTTGTGCAACAATTTCAATATAATGTGGAGTTGATCTCTAACGAAAAATCCCTAACTAGTATAACAAAAAAGAATACTAAGAGTTTTAGGGAGTATACGATCAGATAGCGCGAACAAGCTGCTAGAGTAAAACCGCCAATGAAAGAAAGTAAAATAGTGGAGGTGTTTATTCAAATGCAGGATGAAACATATTATCAACACTTGTTACCTGCATTAGGCAAGCCATTCATTGAGGTCCTTAAAATGGGGGAGATGATAGAAGAAGGAATTAAGACTGGTTGCATTGTGAGTTTTGCAACATTGAAAGTGACTACTCAAGTAATTCAAAAGGGTTCAGGAAGTGTTGGGGAGAAAAATAATGAGGAAGATGCATCTGCAATTATAGTTGGACAGCAAGAGAGGTCAAGAAAACCACGTCGTCGTCGATCTCTGGCTCAAGCTCAAGTTTATGCCTAGGCTCCACATAATCACTCCTAAAATCCATTATACTCTGTTCCTCCACATCCATATCCAGTGTATAATGCACAACCACATGTTCAACCCTCATCTTACCCACAATGGCATACCCCAATGCCCCAGATTCATCCTCTAACTCAACAAACATACCAAAACCCTTCTAAGCCAGATTTTCTATCCAAGCCAAACAATGAAATAAGGCAGAAGTCGAGAGATAGCTTTAGACCAATTGGAGAGTCATATGCCAGTTTATTTCAGAGATTGGTACAGGAAGGAATGATCACTCCTCTCCTTGGGCACACCCTTAATCGGCGTTCAAGAAATTTGGATCCTAACACACATGTGCGTATCATTCTGAGGCTCAGGGTCATAGTATTGAAGATTGTCGAGATTTGAAAAGAGAAATTGAAAAGATGATTCATGATGGATCAATTATGGTGCAGAACATTGATAGTGAGGGAAGCTCTAGTCATGCTGATATGCAAACCAATGGTTAAGTTGTCAGGCTAAGCAATTGAGAATTCACCTATCTCTCTACTAGGAAGAGGTCTGGTAGTTTGTTTTGTCTTCTTTTCTATTTTTCAAATTATTTCAGGGTTGTATTTTGGGATCTATCTTGTTTTGTTCCTCTGTCGTTTATGTTCAAACCCTTCTATCTTTCATTTTTATTAAATGGAGTATCCCCTTTTTCTTTGTGTTTTAAATATGTGTTGTTTGTTTGTTTTTTGACATAGTACATTTTATGTTGACTCTAGTGATATACATCCAGTTTAAGAATGAACATTGAATCAGAGGGTTAAAGTTAGAAAAAAGAGAGCATCTGAGGAAATAGATAGAGTGCTGGGGTATTTGGTGATCCAGTTGAAACCTTCTTTGGAAATTAAGGCTATTATTTTGAAAATAGTGAGAATAACTTGGTCATCAATTGAAAGACATACCTCAATTAGGTCAAGTAGTGAATGTGTGATCCTATGTCAAAAGGAACAGGAAGAAAATCCGCTCCACGAAGTCATGAGTCCTTCAGCATGAGGAATGTACAACGAAAATGGACTTGTATGTTTGACAAGTGTAGAAAAAGAAGTGACATACATGATCAGTTGAAGTTAGTGTTATTAAAGTGCCACAAATGATCTTCATATTTTATTTTCATATTGCATGATATGTACTTGCATTTTTAAGGATAGATATGACGAAGGCCTTTCATTCTACTATCCAAACATCGTGTCATCCTTTGTTTACCCATTTAAGCTTTAGTCCTGTTTTCTTTCATATCCCTCTTTTGGAATCATTAGAGTCAACAAAGCTCAAAAGAAAAGGTGTCGAGCAAAACAGTAGAGTTAGAAAATTTAAAAAAAAACAGAAGAGAAAATGTGTCCAAAAGGAGGAAAAGAAGAGCGTCGAGAAAAATAAAGTCAGAAAAGTCCCAAAGAGAAAAGAGTCAACAAAAGAAAAAAAAAATTTGAATCAAGTGGAAAAAAAAAACAAGCTGCTAGAACTACGAATGACCTGACTCTCCTCTCTCGGGGGTGAGATACGTAGGCTGCCCTACTCAGGGCTCGGTCCAACCAAATAAACAATTTAGAGTCACCCAGTCAAAAGAAACTAGGGCATGATTTATCCTTATTGTTTGAGTCGATTCCAAAAGTTGTAAGTCCTACCTCACTTCAAGTGTCTTTTGGACCCCATGCCATCCTTTCTTTCTAACCTTATCCAAAAGCCAAGTTACAACCAAAGAAAGACCTTCAGATCAATCTTTGAGGATGCTAAGGCGGAGCATGCAAGGTATATAATGATGCATTTGGGAACTATTTGTCTTCCTCAGTATAGGGAATCAAGAGAGAAATAAAAATGAGAGAGTCTTATTGGTGAAAACCCTTACGGGCACCATAAGGCAATGGCAAGTTAAGAGAAATAAAAATGAGAGAGTCTTATTGGTGAAAACCCTCACAGTCACCATAAGTCTATAGTGAGCCAAGAGAAAATGAAAGAAGCTTGTTGGCGAAAACCCTTCAAGGCGCCACTAGCCGAATGGGGTCTTAAATGCAATTAACCTAAGAAAGCAACTGAGTTTCAAGGCCATTAACTCAACAATAATGGGTAGAAAGTTTGGATGAAAAGATCAAGCTGCTTAATCCAAAATGCATGGCATAATCATTAGTGTTGACTGTCATTTTTAGATGAATTTTTCATTTCTTTATTTTAAAAGAGGACATTTATTGTCTTTTCTTTCTTCTCTTTATTTTAATTTTATCTTTCTTAAGTCACTTATCAAAATAAAAATTATCATTCTTTTTTTTGTTTCTTGTCTTTGAGTCAAGTCCGTGTCAAAACAAGTGAGAAAAGATTTCAAAACTGGCTACCAGCTTCTTTAATTGCACAAAGCAAGACAAAAGCTAGCACATGAAAGAGACATGATTGTGAGCCCAAAAAAGGCATGCAAGAAGTTTTGTCAACAGAGAAGTCAGGGAACTCATGGAAATACCAAGGTTCAAAGGGTTTATTTGAGAAACACGACAAAGCATAAATACCGTGTTTGTTTCAGAGTCACTCTTAATAAGCTGAGTTTGAGTCAATGATACAGCAAGTCAATGACATATGCTAATGGTTGAAAGCAAAGCTAAATGTGACGGGGGCAGGAGCAATTTCCTCAAAAGCCAAAGCCACAAACTAGCCACCATGTTTTTAAACTCACAAGTTTTCTTTGTATGTAGTAGGAATACATGTTTTATTCAGATCAAGGATTTCATAGCCTAAACATCAAAGTCCATAATTTCTCACCTCAACAAATGCTAGAGGCAATTTGCTGCACAGGTTTGGTAATCAAAACCATGGTAAAACTCATAATTCAAGATCTCTAGGAGACGCACTTCCTTGTTTTAGTAATTCAAGCAGCTTTGGTAAGGAGACGCACTTCATTATTTTGATAATTCAAACAACATTGATAAGGAAACACACTTCCTTGATTGGGTAATTCGAATTTTGCTTCTTAGGTAATGCACTTCCTAACTTAAGTCTTGATTCCTAAAAGACATACCTTTTAGTCGAGTCATTAACCTTGACTCCTAGAAGACGTACCTTTTAGTCGAATCATCCCCTTTGATTCCTATAAGACGTACCTTTTAGTCGATTCATCCCCTTTGATTCCTATAAGACGTACCTTTTAGTCGAGTCATTCCAATTGATTCCTATAAGACGTACCTTTTAGTCGAGTCATTCCCTTTGATTCCTATAAGTCGTACCTTTTAGTCAAGTCATCCCCTTTGATTCCTATAAGAAGTACCATTTAGTCGAGCCATTCCCTTTGGCCCCTAGAAGACGTACCATTTAGTCAAGTCATTCCTCCGATTCCTATAAGATGTACCTTTTAGTCGAGTCATTCCTATTGATTCCTATAAGACGTACCTTTTAGTCGATTCATCCCCTTTGATTCCTATAAGACATACCTTTTAGTCAAGTCATCCCCTTTGACTCCTAGAAGACGTACCTTTAGTCGAGTCATTTCCCTTGATTCCTAGAAGACGTACCTTTTAGTCGAGTTATTCCAATTAACTCATAGAAAATGCATTTCTTTATTTGGGATAATTTTCTTTTCAGTTTTGATGTGATTTCAGGAGCCTGCCCGTAGCACAGGGCGAATAAATGAAAAACCAAGTAACAAGTTGATGAAATAGCAAGTCAGGAACCCGCTTAGAGAATAGGGTGAAGAAATTGAAAGCATAGCAACAAGTTGATGAAATAGCAAGTCAGGAACCCGCCTGGAGAATAGAGTGAAGAAATTGAAAGCATAGCAACAAGTTGATGAAATAGTAAGTCAGGAACCCGCCTGGAGAATAGGGTGAAGAAATTGAAAGGCAAGCAAAAAGTTGAAGAAATTGCAAGTAAGGAGCCCGCCTGAAGAACAGGGTGATGAAATAGCAAGACAAGAGTCAAAGAAGCTACATAGATAGAGTTTTTGTAATTTCATTTACGTTTTAACTTGTAATTTTTATTTTTGATGTAATAACAGAGCCACGAACCGGAACCTCGACGGAACCTCACTCGACTTTCCAACTCAATATCGTCCATCTTCTTCCAATCCTTTGAGATTGTGTCAATTGATTCCTTCAAAACTTGGGTAGGTAGGATTTCCTAAGTTAGGACTCGATTGTCCTTCTTCTTTCTGTTTTTTCCTTTGATTAATGGTCGGGACAAAATTTTGTCTTGTTGTCTACTTCTTTTAATGAAAACACTTTGTGTTTACATTCAAAGGGGGCATGATGTAGACACCTAATTTCTTCTCTCCCCAATATCGTTTTACCTATTTTTACCTTATCCTATCGTGTACCCTTACCCATGTGATTATATCCCGCAAAAATAAAAAAATAGCAAATATTCAATAAATCTCTAACCTTATCCTAACCACCTACCCCACTCCCTACCCTACCCCACATGACCCCCTCCCTACACGTTTCTTTTTTCACTTTTGATAACATGTACATACAATGAGGAGGATATGCATACAAAAACGCACCCCACATCAGAAGAAAATTCATTCACCATTTCCATTTTAACATATATATACACACATAGAAGCTTCCAAAATTGGGGGAACCCACTCACAAAAAACAATTCCACTCACCCTAACATAGACTAGACCTCACGCCATTTTTTTTCCTTCTTCTTCTTCTCACACAGAGCACACACACATATATACACGACACAACAATAATTTCAAAGGAGCTCTCAGAGACACCATCACCAATAGAGAAAATATTTTTTGGCTTCCCTTCTTCTTCACCAAGACACCCTCACTCACCAAAAACCATACACCACATCACAATAAATCACGGATGGAAAAGAGGACTCCATTTTTTGGTTTCTTCTTCACGCACAACAACGATAAGATCATACACGCGAAGAGAGGGTAGTGATTGAGAGAGAGAGAGTCACAGAGAGAGAGAGAGAATATAGGGTTTTAGGAGTGGTTTATTATTTCGGCGATAGACTCGCCAGAATTATCTTCAGTCAGCCATCTTCGATCGAAAA
>NW_025849308.1:0-3540 GCF_002878395.1 Capsicum annuum
TATTTGATCATTGAGTTATTTCTATTGATAGACTTGTGGTCTATGAATAGAAAATGGGAGATTTGTTCTTTAGGTGTAGACTGTATTAAAAATGGGTAGAAAAAATATTATTCCTAAACAGAAAGACGATACCGCTGGTAGTAGTAGAAAAAGAAGAGCTGCGACAGTTGAAAAATTGTCAAAAAGAAAGAAAATTAAAGAGTCGGTGTCCTAATCATATTTGGAGTTAAAGGAGATAAACGACTACATTGATTCTAGTGAAGATATTGCCAAGCGGAGTGTTAGCGGTGACAGTGAAGAGTGCGAGGGAAGTGGGTGTAATAGTGATGATGGGGATAATGATTCGTTGTCCGTGCCATATCTTTCAAGGTGCATTTTCATAGAGCGGTATGACCTTCGAATGATAATTGACGAGGTCGAATATTTTCCGGTAAAGATATCGGTTAGATCAAGAATGGCTGCTTATCAAGAATTTAAGCAAATTCTTGTCGATCAAGAATTGAAGAAAAGATTCAAGCGGTCCTGTTTTGGACACCTGAGAAACCTGTCGGAACATCTCAAGTTCAATGAGCAGTTGGTCCATTATTTGCTGTTGCGACGCGTTAAGAACGATAAGATGCGTCATGAGATGTGGTTCTGCGTTAACAACAAGCTTGCCTGTTTTGGCTTAAAAGAGTTTTGTTTGATCACGGGGCTGAACTGCTCATCATACCCCAGTGAATAAAAAATGAAGAAGGTGTTAGCAAAGGGGGATAATTTTTGTTTTAAGTTGACAAAAAACAAAAACATCACGGTGGCCAACTTGTTACACCTGAGCAGAGGGAATAAGTTGAATGAGGACCAGAAGTTCAAGTGTTGTCTACTGTGGTTCTTGCACACCATGTTGCTTGTGAAAGATTTGATGAAGTTTTTTGACACAAAACTGATTCTAATGGTCGACTCTTTGAGTTTCTTCGAGAAGTATCCGTGGGGGAAAGAGACATTTCAACTGACCATGGACTATCTGAAGAAAAAAAGTGACCTGAAGAAGCAGAAGAAAGTATTTGATGAGAAGCAGAAGACATTCTATGCTCTATCCGGATTTCCCTGGGCATTCATGGTATCTACCATAAACCCTTTAGTGAGTTTATCGTAGATTATCATTTTATTTATACTATGTCATAGACTCATAGTTATTTTTTTCACTGTTGTACTGCTTACAGATTTGGATTTATGAGGCATTTTCTCATCTTGGAGAATTTGCTGAAAAATCAATGGATGAGCCCTTACCTATCCCCCGCATCCTTAGATGGCACACTTAAAAAAGCAACAAGATAATCGAAGGCGACCCATTCAAGTATAAAGGAAAAGTTACCAAAGTATGAACTTATTTTCTATAATGTAATAATAGTACCGTTTTATCGAATGTTATATAATTGTTAATTGATATTTAGTAGAACCTGCACCCGTACATCATCCCTACTATTCCTGAGATGAATATAGATTACATGATTATGTTTGAGCCATATAAGGACGAGGTGAAGAATAACGTCCTCGATGGCTTGAAAAAAGAGTTAGAAGGGGTGACTGTCCTTACTTCAAATGAGGACAGTGATGATGACGGGAATTTGGGTGGTAACCCCATTGGAGTACGAGTTGGTGATGATGATTCTTCGAGCACCTCCAAAGATGCAGTGGGAACCTCATCCCCCGGGGATCTTCATAAGCGTGTGGATGCGCTCGAGGAAGCGGTGTTGGATATTGCTGCCTATATCAAAGAGAAAAGAATGAAAAAAAAGGAAAATGATGAGCAACAACATGAGCAAGGTAACTTCATTCATTAATTGATGTTGTTAATGAATATTCAGCTTTAAATATCAGTAACACTTTGTAATATTATGAAATAGTGCATGTGCATGAATCGGAGAGGAATGAAGAAGGAGAAAAAAAGAGCAAAATGGATGAATTGGCCGCTGTTATGGCAGAAGAGGAAAAAGAAGAAGAAGAAAAGGATGGTGAAGAAAATAAGAGCCAAGAAGAAGGTGGAAAAGTAGCAGCAGCAGCAGAAGAAGAAGAAGCGGCAGCAGATGAACAAGGAGGCGCGGAAAAAGGAAAAACTATTGAAGAAGAAACTGACAAAGATGACAAAGAAGAAGTTGAGCAAGAAGCAGCAGGTGAACGAAAAGAAGAAGCTGAGGAAGAAACAACTGCTGAAGCTGAGGAAGAAACAGCTGCTGCAGGTGAAGTAAGAAAAGAAGGCATGGAAGAAAAAGAAATTGAAGAAGCAGCAGCTGATGCACATGCTGAAAAAGAAGGAGAAGAAGGTGAGAATGAAGAAGCAGCTGCAATTGTTGAGAAAAAAGAAGTTGAAGCTGTCCAAACAGATGTGGTTATGGACATTATTGATGAAATCAACAGTAACACTTGTGTTGATGAGGAACTTAGGGTAAGAGACATTTAAATGCTAAGATGTTTAATTTGTTTTTAAATGATGAGTTGTTAGGATATGACAATTTTTTTTTATTTCACAAATATAAAGTTTGAAGGATCTGGTGGTAGGATATGATAATTATTCTTTTATTTTATGAAACTTGTTATGATTCTGAGCTGAATCTATTTCTATCAAACTGATTTGTGGCATGGAATTTGAATATGCAGGGTGTGGTCATAGTTGGTACATTGTATGCTTGATATCATAGAATGCATACTTAATATTCCATATACCGTATGCATAGTCTATCATTACCCTGCTGGTCGAATTTAAGTTGACGTGTTGTTTAATCGACTATGGTTTTATCAAAAATAGTATTTAACATTATACAAAAGTAGAACTATTATTATTTATTCAATATCGCTACATCCATGTTACACTTTTTCAAAGAATGAATACTAGCATTATAGCACATAACATCATTTTTAGGACATTCTCTCTTTCTTCAGCCAAAATCAATTTTTGTTTTAGTTGATCCCTCTCTATTTGGGTGTCATGTAGCAATAGTTTAAAGTGATCCCTCTGTTCTTCGGCTTCTTTGAACAAAGTCATGAGAAAATCTTTATTTTCTTCGCATTGTTGGAGCCTTTGTAGTAGATTAAATTTTGCCAAGCCTTGAAAATTTGATGTCTCTAGTCCCGGAATAAATGTTGATGGACCGGATGGAGGTGATAGCTCATCAAGTCATTTGAAAAACGAGCATGTGCCATTATCCTAGGAAAAAAATAATTACATAACCATTAACTTAACTTTTTTTAAAAAACACGCACACCTCACCTTTGCAATTGCACAATTATAAAATTTGCGACCTGGATTTGAATCCGTGCGTGACGTCCTCAAGACAGCCGCATTCCCACAATGACAAATTAGAGTATTTTTAGAATTGGATGATTGAGATGCTTGCGACATTGTAGAATTTTTAAAAACAAAATAAAGTTGATGAAATAAAATAAGGAGGGATGTACACCTTATATATGAAGTAAAAACAACATGTTCACACTGATGGCTTACAAAAGTAGCCGATTTTTACCATTGAAAAAGTAATTTTTCTCTTTTGAATTGGTGGTGAC
>NW_025849309.1:0-1330 GCF_002878395.1 Capsicum annuum
ATAATACTTTTTTCTATTCTAATTTCAGTGACACTAATATAATTTCAAGAGTCGACCAAATATTTTATATTTTTCATGTAATATTTTCGAAATATATAATATATATTGTTTTATATCTTCTTCTGTCCCGTCCCAATTTATGTGCCACTAATATAATTTTGATAGTCAATCAAATATTTTATGTTGACTTATCATTTTATTATTCTTATTTTTCTAATACATAAATGACTTATAATAAGGAGTGATATAGTAAAACTATCATTCGAAAGACGAAAATTTGATTTAAAACATTAAGAGTTAATTTCGTATTTTATGTCTATTTTATTTTTCATTAAATATTATTTAATTTCTTAATACCTAGATGACTCATAATAATTGATTAAGAGCGATTAATTATGTTATTACTATAAAAATTAATATAATTTTATCATATCCAAAAGTAATCATCGATAAATCACCGAAATAGTATATTAATTAAATACGGGATGCTATATTTGCATATGCAAACTATGATATTATTAAAAATTATTGGATAGTGCACTATATTTATCTTTCACAATAATAAAATTTTACTATATATTTTTTTTTATTTCTTTTTAACTTGATACATATTGACCCAACATAAATTCTAAGAAAATATTCATTAGAAATTTATTTTATTAAATTAAATTTATTAATTTTGTAATTTAAAAATTTAAAGTTAAGTTTAAATATTAGTATTTCTATATAAGGAAAAAGTAATTTAAAATTTTAATTTTCTAAAATAAATAATTAAATAAAAAAATTATTTTTTTATATAAAATTCAATTAAAATAATAAAATTGATTTACTTTGAATATTTATTTTCAATTAATTAAAATAATTTTTTATTTTTTCATAATTTATGCTACACCGATAAAATTTTGAGAGTTGAATAGAACTTTTATCTATTTTTGAAAAAGTATTTTAACTTGTTAATTATTGTGATTTATAATGATCTACATTCTACGATATGAGATATTTGGCAGAGATTAAGGTTATAAGGTAATAAAGTTGTTTACTAATATAAGGTTCTAAGGTTAAACGGTGGTCGTTAAGGTTATAAGGTTATAAGGTTGTTTACTAATAAAAGGTTGTTAACGGTGGTTATAAGGTTAAATGGTGCCGTTAAGGTTATAAGATTGTTTACTAATATAAGGTTGTTTACTTAACGGTGGTTATAAGGTTAAACAGTGGTTGTTAAGGTTATAAGGTTAAACGGTGGCCGTTAAGGTTATAAGGTTGTTTACTAATATAAGGTTAAAAGGTTAAACTGTGGCCGTTAAGGTTATAAAGTTGTTTATTAATATAA
>NW_025849310.1:0-790 GCF_002878395.1 Capsicum annuum
TAATATTTAATGAAAAATAAAATAGACATAAAATACGAAATTAACTCGTAATGTTTTAAATCAAATTTTTGTCTTTCGAACGATAGTTTTACTATATCACTCCTTATTATAAGTCATTTATGTATTAGAAAAATAAGAATAACAAAATGATATGTCAACATAAAATTTTTAATTGACTATCAAAATTATATTAGTGCCACTTAAATTGGGACAGGATAGAAAAAGATATAAAGCAATATATATTATTTGAAAATAAAATATAAAGTACTATAAATAGCAATAATTAACAAAAAAAATATAAAAAAATTGATTGATTTCTACTTCAGCTGCTTCAGTTGTGATTTTACTATATCACCCCTACTTAATTATTATGGTCATTTAAGCATTGTGCCACATAATTTGAGAGAGAAAAAATATTATAAATCACAATGATAAAATATTTAAATTATTTTTAAAATATAATTGGCTGTCATCGACACAAAATTCAGGACAAGGAGAGTAGCATATATTATTCAAAACTTACATAAAAAGTATTATAAATTACAATTGTTAACAATTTAAAATATCTAAAAATAATTTAATATATTTTATATTTCAAAAAAATTACATGAAAAATACTAGAAATCACAATAATTAACAACTTAAAAAATTTAAAAGATATAAAATATTTGGTCGACTCTTGAAATTATATTAGTGTCACTGAAATTGGAATAGAAAAAAAGTATTATAAGTCACAATAAATTAAAACTTAAATTATTTTCATAATATAATTGATTATCAATGCCACAAT
>NW_025849310.1:890-1445 GCF_002878395.1 Capsicum annuum
TGGCCGACTCTTGAAATTATATTAGTGTCACTGAAATTGGAATAGAAAAAAAGTATTATAAGTCACAATAAATTAAAACTTAAATTATTTTCATAATATAATTGATTATCAATGCCACAATAATTTGGACAAGAAAAGTAATGTATATTAATTTAAAAATTACATAAAAACTATTATATATTAAAATAGTTAACAACTTAAATTATCTAAATACGTATTAAAATAACATATGTTGAACTAATGCTAGATTCCGAATGAATCTTAGAAAATATATGCAATCCTTTTATTAAAAAAATTTATTTAAATATATCAAGATTGAAAAGACAAATAAACATCTTAATATTGGGCCCGTGCTGACACGGGCCCTGCTCCTCTCGTATGTACAATAAATGCTCCATTAATTGTGGATTAATTTTCCTCTACATCTTTTTCTTTGGTGAGCAAAAAAATTTTTAATTCATTAAAATTTTCATTTATGTATAGTTTTATTGATTAACACGAGACACACGTTCAAAGCACGTATACTTGACTAGTATAATTAATCTAATTGGTTAG
>NW_025849311.1:0-2225 GCF_002878395.1 Capsicum annuum
CAATTGGTCCTACTATAGGAGTTATACATGAGTTGAGTAGTTTTCTTCGTACACTTGCATGGAATTCGGCGCCGGCCCGACCCGACCTCTGGCCCCCGGCGTCGACCTCCAGCGCTGCCCTAACGGCTCTCTCTCTCTCTCTAATGGCTCTCTCTCTCTCTCTCCCTACCCTCTCTCCCTCTCTCTCCCACCAGTCCCCGGTGCCGTCGCTGACCTTCGGCGCCGACCCGACCCGACCGCCGGCCCCGACCCTCGGTCCCCGACACCGACCCCCGTCGCCGCTCCTCGCCACCCTCCAGCGTCGACCGCCGATTCTAAGCCATTCCCCCCCGCTGTGCATACCCCCCCCATCCTTACCTATTTTGTCCGTACCCCCCTCCCCCCGACGGGGTACACCAGCCCTCTCCCCCACCTCGCCCTTCAGCCAGTCGCCACCCGATCTCCAGCTGCCACCCGTCACTCCATCTCCAGCAGCCGCAGCTCCAAGCGTAATCTGGTAACTTCTAACCTTTGTTATTTTCGTTATTTCATATTTCATTGTATTTCATTATTTCATATTCCATTCTTAGTATTATGCTAGTAGTAGCCCCTGTACCTTGACTTGCGTGGGATTTGTGAACATTGTCTACTGTCTGTTGTTGCTGTGGTTGTTTCTTCCACTGCTTTTGATTGGGTTATTGGCGCCCTAACCCAATAATCCAATTGAGTATCGTTTTCCCCCTAATCGAGTATAGTTTTGTTTCGGGAGTATTCCTTTGAATTTGTGTGAGCCTTGTATTTCCTTGCTGCTGCTTTGATACTACCACCGTCTATATCTGTATATTTTCCTATACTTTCGTGTAGTTGTGGCTGTGGGCGGTAATGGGTGGATAGGGTCATGTCCGAGGGGGTTGGGGCATGGGGCCGTGGTGGGGGCGGGGGATGAGGAGAGGGCGGGAGTGGGAGGGAGGCCAAGGTTTGGCCGCGGGGGGGGGGTGGGGGGGGTGGGGGGAGTGACGGTAGGCTGAGGGTTGGGTCTTGGAATATAGGGACCCTTCAGGGTAAGTCCATAGAGCTTGTGAAGATTCTTTGGAAGAGGAGGATCAACATTGCGTGTGTCTAAGAGACCAAGTGGGTAGGGTCTAAGGCTAGGGATGTGGATGGTTACAAGCTGTGGTACTCTGGGAGCGACAGACGTAGGAATGGAGTTGGCATCTTAGTAGATGAAGAGCTTAGAGGTCAGGTAGTGGAGGTGAAGAGGGTCAACGATAGGTTGATGACTATTAAGTTGGTCATTCAGGGGTTTACCCTAAACGTGTGTAGTGCTTATGCGCCACAAGTGGGATCGGAGGGGGAGGAGAAGATGCGGTTTTGGGAGGCTTTGGAGGAGGTGGTGAGAGGCGTGCCTAGTTCGAAGAAGATTGTTGTAGCAGGGGATTTCAACGGGCACATCAGGGCGCTACCGGGAGGCTTTAGTGATGTGCATGGTGGTTTTAGTTTTGGGGAGAGAAATGAAGAGGGGGCGACCCTATTGGAGTTTGCGAGGGCCTTTGGGCTAGTGGTGGTGAACTCGGGCCTCCCGAAAAAGGACGAGCACCTGGTCACTTTTCGAAGCGCGGTTGCCAGGACTCAGATTGAGTTTTAGTTGCTTAGGAAAGGGGATAGGGCGTTGTGTAAGGACTGTAAAGTCATCCCGAGTGAGAATCTTTCGACCCAGCATAGGCTCTTGGTTATGGATTTGGGTATAAAGAAGAATAGAAAGAGGAGGGGTAAGGAGTGTAGACTTAGAATTAAGTGGGGCGGCCTGACGCCAGTAAATGCGTAGGAGATAGGGGAAAGGTTGGCGGGAATGGGGGTGTGGGAGTGTAGGGGGGACGTGGATAGTATATGGGACAGAGAGGCAAGGTGCATCAGGGAGAATGCAAGTGAGGTGTTGGGTGTTTCTAGTGGCCGGGCCGGGCACCATCGGGGGGATTGGTGGTGGAGAAGAAAGTGGGGACCAAGAAAGGGGCGTATGCTAAGTTGGTGGAAAGTAAGGACGAAGAGGAGAAGCGGGTAAACAGGAAAGAGTACAAGCTAGCGAGGAAGGAGGCGAAGTCATCAGTCACGGCAGCTAAGACGGCCGCTTTTGAGAGCTTGTATGTAGGGTTACAGGGAAAGAAGGGGAGAAAAAGTTGTTTATACTCGCTAAGGCTAGGTAAAGGAAGGGTCGTGACCTCGATCAGGTGAGGTGCATTAAGGGGGAG
>NW_025849312.1:0-2145 GCF_002878395.1 Capsicum annuum
TACCACACAAACACATAGTAAAGCACAGAAGCAGATTACATAACATAAATACGGTACCCATAAGTAATATAAAACAGAGGAAAGCAGAGGAAAGCACATAGATTCGTAATAAAACATGAAACACGAAACACGGAATCATAACAAGAATAAAACCCCCACCAAGTAATTCCCTACACTAGCGACCCAAACTGGCCCTAATCCTCTGCCGTAATTCGCGTCCTCCAGACCTTCATATCTAGGGTCATGTCCTTGGTGAGCTGTAACTGTTCCATGTCCCGCCTAATCACCTCCCCCCAGTACTTCTTCGGCCTACCCCTACCCCGCCTAAAACCATCCAACGGTAGCCTCTCACACCTACGGACCGGGGCATCCATGCCCCTCCTCTTCACGTGATCGAACCATCTCAATCATGCTTCCCGTATCTTGCACTCCACTGAAGTCACACCAACCTTCTCCTGGATAGTCTCATTTCGAACTCTATCCCCTCAAAATACACAAATATAATAAAATTAAATATTAAATAATTAATACAATAAATAAAAATTAAACGTAAGAGATGGAACGACAATACCAAATTTTGGAAGTATCCGAAGATTGCGACTTTAGAACTTCCGCTCGTACTTTGTAAACGAAAAATTAAAAAATTAAAGCGAACACTTTAAGAAATTAAATATATTGAATATTTGAGAATTGAGAATTGAGATTTGAGAGTGAATGAGATTTGAGAGAGTGAAAAATTGTGTGAAAAATGATTTGAAGTTGCAGGGTATTTATAGATTTTTTTTTGGGATTAAAAATTATTTTTTAAAGTTTTTTTTTTTTAATAAATAGGCCCAAACTAGCCGTTTGGACCCAAAAACGGCTATATAGCCGTTGTGCCAACGGCTAGTTTGGCCCAAAATCCAAAAAATATTTTATTTTAAAATTTTTCCAGGTCGGGCCGGGTCGGTTAACCGGCGGGCCTAAACCGGGCTTGGTCCGGGCCGGATTAACCGGGCCCATTTTAATAAAATAATTGGCCCGGAATCCGGAACCCTAAAGCCCTAGGGCTTATCGGGCCGGATCAAACCGGGCCGGGTTACGTAGTCGGGCCGACCCGGCCCACTTGACACCCTACTGGATTGGAGGATTTTCATATACATATATCACCTAATCTTTTCTTTCATTTAATGCTCCTCAAAGAATGCCTAAAATTAAGGAATCAAGCAGTTGTCATTCTTTAGTCTTCGTACACTCAACTTTCTTTAATCCAACGACAAAACCCTAACCTTAATCCCTAATTTCTTTCAATGGCAATAATTTTTTATTACGAGGAGCAAGATACCAAATCATCAGCAGCTGCAGTGTCAAAGTCAGCACCAACAAAGCCGTTTTAGGTGATGTTTGATCCTGCTAACCCTCAAGGGATTCTCGAATCGGCGATTGAGTTTGTTGGCTGGGAGTTCGATTTGTTCAAGAGTGATTTGTTGATTGATGATTTTAATACTGTTATGGTTAAAGATAAGTTGTAAAATGAGGAGCAGTAGAGGATGAAACTACTATTGGTTAGCAATGTATATTATAGAGGATGAAATACACCGGAATGCCTCAACAGTATAGGAATGTTCATCTTATTGAGAATTTTTTTTTGAAGAAATAGAGTTTGAGAAAAATAGCAAAATTATGATAAAAAATGCAAAGTTTGATGTTATTTGATTGACTACCTTGATTTGGTGTTTCAAACTTTTGAAATTCAAAGCTATTACTGATTTTAAAGAATTCATTAATCACACATTAATAGATACGACGTTAATTGCGTCTACATTAAAGGAAGATGTGTTATTTCCGTAAATATCATTAAGAAAGTTCTAATACATAAAATACTTATGTATATCAATGTTCTGTTATGTATGTGAATGGTTAAAAGCTGTTATGTATGTGAATAATTAAAATTTGGGAGAGAAAAAATTTATTGAAAAAGACAGGAGAGAGGGTAATAGGAGCGAATTAGTGAAATTTATGTTATTTACCCTTATATAATCCACATATTTTGGACTTAAATAATTAATGTGAAACTTATTCCAATACTTAACGAGTTCAAGAACCAAGCCACATTTTGTACAACTATTTGATCATAATATGAGGCTAATTAGAGTTGCATTTTTT
>NW_025849313.1:0-841 GCF_002878395.1 Capsicum annuum
TATGACAATATGACTGACTATGGACAGGGAGAAGTATACAAACACTTAGGATTTTTAAGGAGTCTGTTGAATGTTGAACCACGAAGAGACGTGATAGAATCTTTGGTACAGTTTTAGGATCCTTCAAACAACGTATTCCGATTATCCGACTTTGAGCTTACTCCCACACTGGAGGAAATAGGGGCGTTTATTGGAAAGGGAAAGAACCTTCATCGAGGAGAACCTATGATACCGAAGCATGTCACTTCCGAAAGATTTTTCGAGCTATTGCACATAAAAAAGAAGAACATAGGAGGCTGCCTAGAAAATGGATGGGTGCGTCTAGAATTTTTATACGCGAGATATGGTCAAGAAAGGGGATTCGAGTTGTTTAAATCAGAACTTAACAACGGGGGATGCTACCAAACCTGGAAAAAGCACAGTTCTGAAGAATTCATAGTGGCTTTTTGGGGAATCATGGTATTTCCAAAGAGAGGAGGAAAAATCAGAACCAATCTGGCTGCGTTTATTACCGTTTTTGAGAAGAATCCTAAGGTCACCCTCGTGCCCATGATTTTGGCAGACATTTATCGGGCCCTGACGATGTGCAAAAGTGGAGCGGACTATTTTGAAGGATGTAACATTCTACTGCAGTTATGGATTCTCGAGCATATTCGTTACCATCCATTCGTTGTGGATTTTCGAGTCGAGTGGAATGATTATATCAAGGGCCATGAGAAAAGGATGGAGAACCAAAACTTCCCGGAAGGAATAAGAGCTTGGAAGGAGTACTTGGAGGGGTTGACGGCAGACAAAATAGTGTGGAATTATCATTGGTTCCCCTCAAAAGAGGTGATATATA
>NW_025849313.1:941-1829 GCF_002878395.1 Capsicum annuum
GATATATATGTCTACTTTCCGACCCTTCATCGTCTTAATGGGTCTCCGAGGAGTTCAGCCCTACGTGCCACTAAGAGTCATGCGACAATTCGGTCGACGTCAGCATATACCGCCAGTCGAGGATATGAAAGAGTTCATGTACGAATTCCTCCCTGATATCCCTCTAAGGAATACTGAGATACTTAAGATCTGGGGAGGATGTGTACTTTCGGGTTTCAATCATATGGTGGAAGACCGCGACAAGGGCGAGGTAGACTATTGGTATCTTCCATGGTTTCGTGACCAGCCTCCTCCTAAAGCTATGCCAGAAAGGTCGACCAGAGAGCCAGTGGATCGAGAAGCGGAGATCAAAGTCAGAATTAAGCAGGCTCGACGAGAGGTAGAAGAGAACTATCAGTCTACTCTGCACGTCTTAGATAATGATTTAGAAAGGGCTAGAGAAGAATTGGTTCTCCATGAGGCGAAATTTGAGGCCAGAATTAGGTCGGTTCGTAAGGAGATTGAGAGAGAGAACGGTGTTGCCATGCATGCCCTACAAGAAGACCTGGATATTGTCGCCGGTGCTATGGAGCAACAATCTAGTGATTTTGAGAAAGAGAAGGCCTCACTGATAAGTACACAGTCGAAGCTTCAGGCTCAGCTGAAAGCTTCCATGGAACGGGAAAGAGAAATAGCGAGGTGCTTCACGACTTTTCAGAAGGAAGTTGAAGCTAAGGAAAATCAGTGGATGACCGAACGACAGGCACTTCACTATCAGATCGATGACCTTCATGAACGACAAGAAGACCTAAAGCATACCGTCCGCACTACGCAGCATTGGGTGCAAAACTGCCATGAGAGTATGATCGAGGCGAGGGGAGAAGTACTTCAGCTCAGTGAAACCTTGAT
>NW_025849314.1:0-380 GCF_002878395.1 Capsicum annuum
AATACCCCTAGATCGTTTTCAGTCCTCATACTAATATATAGCCTCCCCTTTAATTCTAAACGCCGCTAACTCCACTGTCTCTCTACCTGTTACATGCATAACATCTAAGTCCCTTTGAATTTGATTAATAAAGTCCTGTGGGTCCTCGTTAAGATCTGATCCAGTAAAAGTGGGAGGATCCATTTTAAGAAAATCCTATGTTCGAAGGCTAGCCGCCCTATCTGTACCACTAGGACCCGTGGTAGGAATGGCTTGCCCTTGAGCTTGCCCACCAACTATACAAGTCAAAAGTTGCACTGCATTTCTAAGATCTTGATCAACAACATTAATAGTTGGCTCTGGGGATATATTTCTCCTCCCCCTTATTTCTTCCAGAGTGG
>NW_025849314.1:480-1147 GCF_002878395.1 Capsicum annuum
ATGTGGGTCCTCGTTAAGATCTGATCCAGTAAAAGTGGGAGGATCCATTTTAAGAAAATCCTATGTTCGAAGGCTAGCCGCCCTATCTGTACCACTAGGACCCGTGGTAGGAATGGCTTGCCCTTGAGCTTGCCCACCAACTATACAAGTCAAAAGTTGCACTGC
This sequence comes from Capsicum annuum, assembly GCF_002878395.1. Lineage (NCBI taxonomy): Eukaryota > Viridiplantae > Streptophyta > Magnoliopsida > Solanales > Solanaceae > Capsicum > Capsicum annuum. The sequence continues at coordinate 646 of NW_025849314.1, forward strand.
ATTTCTAAGATCTTGATCAACAACATTAATAGTTGGCTCTGGGGATATATTTCTCCTCCCCCTTATTTCTTCCAGAGTGGAGAAAGTTTCTGATGCATGCTCAGCTAGAGCCTCACTTTGATTAGCTGGTATAGTGGGTGACTTACTAGTACCCTCTCCGGCAGCCACATCTACTTGCTTACCGATATTCTTGCTTCTGGTAACCGGCATTATCACTATAATAAGAGAAACAAACGGATTCAGTGGTCAACTATGACTTCATATACAATATAGGCTCTATCGCACGATCTAAGACATGAAGAAAAGAAACAATTCCTAATTGTCCATAGCCTCCTGTTTATAGATGCGGTGCACGACACACCGATAAACAAAACTCTACTTAGCACGGCTTTGTAGACTCACTAGGACGAAATTCTCTGATACCACTTTTGTCACGCCTCAAATTCTATTGGGGCGGACTGGCACCCGTAACCGAGGAGGCCCGGGAGAACCAGCTCATAAC
>NW_025849316.1:0-785 GCF_002878395.1 Capsicum annuum
ATGCCCCTGGATCTGAACTTATAGGATTATCTTACCGCATATACTATCGATTATTATCAACTCTAAATCCTCGATGTAAGTTAATTGATGATAATTCTGATTGCACTATGCTTATCGAAACTAATTTTATAAAATCTAGGGTCACTACCCGAAGACCTATTAGATGGGATGAAATTGATTTTCCCCAAACATGGATTTTAAATTCAGTCACTTCCCCAAAACAACTGGTGGACGATGTGACAAATTCAGAGTTAACTCAAGTAACTCAAAACTCTAATGGACGAGTTTGTCTACAATTCGATAACAATCATCCTGTCTATAGAAATTCTTTTTCTTTACCACAAAGGCTTCCTTCAATACATCATATTTCTCCGATTGAACCTGCTGAACCCAATTATGGACCGGCTAGGAATCGAGCGGCATCTTTGCATACTATTAATTCTGCAGATTCGCATATTACACCTAAAGGTGTAGAAAAGATAAAAATCAATTCAAAAACTAATATAGTTCAAGATTTCGATAATGAAAATCCTACTCCATCTGAAATGGATTTTGACATAAATTCTGTTTAATCATGATGACACAACTTATTGATTTTAGCCCTGGTTCTCAGGCAAGAAAATATATTCAGAAAGAATTTTTTTCTAAAAAATGGAAAACCTTTAGGACATGGTTTTTTGAAACTTATACTCCTGATGAATTAAAAAACATTTTAGAAGAATTCTATGAAATTTGTGCTTTACATAATAAAATTATTTTCTTTGTCCCATGGTTCATGTCTGCAT
>NW_025849316.1:885-1791 GCF_002878395.1 Capsicum annuum
GAATTAATTGAGTTAGTTAACAAACTTAGCTCTCAGATGAATTCCTCTAACATTCCTTCTACTTCCAAAATCACTGATAAAGACGAATATATTCTATCCAAACCTTGTATTCAAAGACCTCCTGAAATAGACGGATTTGAAAAGGTTTCTCAATTAGACCAATTAGAGTAACTCTTAGATAAAAAATTCTCTCGTTTAAACATTCAACCCCTAAATATTTCTGATGATTTTGTACAAAATCTTGAGTTTAATTTTGGTGAGAATATTGATTCTGCTGAAAATCCTGGCATTATAATCTCTTCCGAGCTTAATAAGCTCAAAGGTATGATTAAAAAACAACCTGGAAAGAAGTATGCTGATATTCCCTGTATGTCTACTGCATATTATCCATGCCCAACTCCTCAAGATGTTCTGATAGAGGAAAGGGAATGGAATCAGACAAATACTTCTTATAGTGGAGAAGCCATTTATGAATGGAATATTGACGGATTATCTGACCGAAAAATCTCTATTCTTATTCATCGAATGTCTATGTATGCTACTATTGCCACAGCCACTACTTCGCCAGAAAATCGGGCCAATCGTACTGATCAAACGATTTGTAAAATGATTGTTGCGGGATTTACTGGCCAACTTCGAGGCTGGTGGGATAATTTCCTTGATGATACTAAACGCGAGGCTATTTTTAACGCCACCAATGATCAACCCGAAAAAGACAATCTAGGACGACCTCTTCGGGCAGGACGTTCGGATGCTGTCTATACCCTTATGCTGACGATTATTGAACATTTTGGAGAAAGATTTACCAATCAATATGAAAACATTAGAACTCTTCTTAATGGTTTAAAATGTCGACACTTAGGAGAATTTAGATGGTATAAAGACACCTTTCTCAGTAGGGTTATG
>NW_025849317.1:0-3145 GCF_002878395.1 Capsicum annuum
GGTTTACGAACAGAGATTCCGGCTAAGGAATTCTGTTGACCGAGGGAAAGGTGTTAGGCACCCCTTGATCTCGCGGTTCGATCACGGTCGCTCGGTGGAATGTATCAGCTAATTTGGACACTATAAAATGTACAAACCACATAAACACACAAAAAAAACAAAAAAGAATAAATCAAATAAAATTCAAACCAAAATAATGTCCAGTCCAAATAATACAGTCCAAAATATAGAAAAATGCGAAAATGTAAATCCTATTCTAAACTAATTTTAGACTGATGCTCTACCCGATGCCTCGGGCCTCCGTCATGAATGTCCTTTGGGTAAAAATATTTCGGTGCATTCCCCGGCGAATAAACACAAATACCTTGAGGCATTCCCCAGCCAAATGATACATTTGATCCAAAAAGCAATAAAACCAAGCCATTCTACACATGTTTCAAGCATTCAATATTCCACAATTCCTAAAAATTCGCCTACTCCTTATCGTTTGCCTACCCGTTTCGACTTAAAGCATGATACTACCACATTAAACATCAACAATGAATGAAAATACGACAATATTCACTTTTTATCGATTTTTGCAATTCCCGCCCCAAAACAATCCATTATAATTCTCAAACGAGGTACCATTTCATCACATAATCCAAGTAAATGAACGACGCATCAACACAAGCACCTATCCATCACCAACGGAGAACTCAACATCAAACATTCAATTCAATGTATCAAATATGACAAAACAATGAAATAAAAGAGAGTGAATAGAATTGGACCTCGATTTTTATTTCAATTCATCAAAATTTTGATTGGAGCTTCGACCGGAATACCTCGAACGATAAAGCCTCGACTCCGAACTCGTGAATTGAATAAAACCCAACACTAAACTAATCTCCAAGCAACCCGAACGAGTGTTTTGCTATCGTGGTCATTTTCCAGTAGAAATGGACGGGAACGAGTCTACAACAGGGGTTTTGGTTGGTTTCTTTTAGAACTGTTTTACCAAAACTGACCTGGACAGTTGGACGGAGGGGTTTTCCGGTAGAATCAGCCGAAAACAGGGATGAGGATGGCTGGCAGTGTATTTCCGATAGTGAATCCGGCGAGTATGTCGCCGAAAAACCAAACCAACGGTCGTTTTCCCTCTTTCTCCTCTCTCTCGCATTCATAAATCACTTCTCCCTCAATTCACTATTTTTCCTTCGATCTCTATATTTATCTCCCTATCACTCAGTTTCCTCTCACAATCGCTCCATTTTATTTTATTTTTTGCTTTTCTTCTAATTTTTCAATCTAGGTATGTACCATGTTCGATGGTGAGTGTGCATGGCCTGAGGTGTGTGTGCTCTACTGTGAATTTAGAGATTTTATGCTCGGTGTGTGTGGAATCTTTAATAGGTTCCTTTCTATTATTTTGTTTTTTGTCCTCCCCCTATTATTTGGATGATGATGATATATGGTGAGTATATGCTAGTGTGATTTTTGAGTAAAAAGGAGCCAAGATTCTATTAATAAATTCAATAACTAGAATTGTTTCACCATAAGAGAAAAGATAAATTTTTGACAGAATTAACCTATCTTAAAATACATTTTAATTACTAGAAAGAGATCACTTCTATTTGGACTCCGTTGGTGGCAACTTGTAACGACACATGGGACAATTTGGGTTTTTAAGAAGCCAAGTCTCGATGCAGCCATAATTGAAACTGTGGCTGCAAGGCAAGCTATATTGTTGTGATCTAGGTGAGTAACTCTCCTTGCATATCACACACTCATCTGTCCATTCCTTTTCTGGAAGATGAACTCTTTACAAAGACTGCATTATTGATCTTACTGCAGGCAGCGACATGAATACTCTCCTAGCTTGCTCTGTTAAAGTCATGTAACAGCTGCTACCTCCTCTACATTGTTTTTAAATTCTTTCACGGGAATTAAAACATAAATGAACCATATAACTCATAGAGACAAGCATGAAGCTCTGATGCCCTCCGTCATAAAAGTTTCAAAATGAGAACCTTGTAAATAAAACATGAAATAGTAATAGCTGAATGAACAGTCAATTGATTAGGAGAAAATTACCTTCTGTAATTTCAGATTCATCAATTTCGTCATCTTCTTCTTTTTGAGCCACCGTGATGCACTCCATGCTGTCCACTTTCTGTTGATGGCTTTGAGCATTTTTGCCAGTAATTTCTTATTCCTTCCTCTCGATGTGGAACTTATTCAACTTTTCCTCAAACTCCTCAATGCATGATTTTTGTGAAATGAATTCCCAATAACATCCAAAAACTAGTCCAAGCCAAAAGCCTTGTGATGCCACAACAAATTTTACCTTGTTGATAATAGTTTGAAAATTCTCCATCACAGTGTCTTCAGATAAGGCACGTTCGTTCATTCATTTTAGACAACTCTATCAGCTTTCTCATGCTCTTATCAGTGTATGATAGCTGATATAGGCAATAGAATATGTACTCGTATAGCCTAATATCTGCATAAAAGAGCATGTTAACATGCAGAAGTTTCTCTAGTGATAATTCAAATAGTAAATCAGAAACTCACTAAAATCTATTCATTCAAAGGTCTCCTAATAATAATTTTTCTTTTAAATTTTTGCAAAGGTACTCCTAGAAATACTGTAAACAGGCCTTCCATAATAGCATAAAAGCTGAGTATGAAAGCAAATATCAGATGAAGCATCCACAAAGCTGTGGTACCAAATAGTACTAAAAGACCGACAACTTCTAAAACAATCTCAAATAAGTATATCAGAACCTTTGAAACACGCAGAACCACAACTCAAAGTTGACAACCACCACATCTTTGAAATGTAGATCACGCAGGATTAACTTGAGAAAGAACTGTAAAATCTGATAGTAAACTGCACGACTTGGCTAGCAATAGCAAGTGGCGCAAGCTGGTATCGTGATTTCTCCACAAAACTGTTAAACCTCACAGAAAGTTGTGGTAAACCACAATGTCAAGTTTAGGGGCAAAAATAAAGAGACATACATAGTTTCACATTTAGTTTCAAGAAAGTATATGTAAACAGACCAAACCCAAGGGCAGAATAACTTCTTAAGCTTAGCATAGTGTAAACTTAGGGAACAGATATCGTTGCAAACTAAAAGTACCCAATATATTTTCTCAC
>NW_025849318.1:0-1129 GCF_002878395.1 Capsicum annuum
CCATACGTACCAACATATTTACATATTTAACATGTTTAACAGAATAAACCTTACACAAACCTTTATTCTATCAAATCAAAATCATATCTGTTTAGTGATTATTAGAGAACTCAATACACGACGGAAAGTTGAAGATGACTTAAAATTAATAGATGTAGGATCGTTGTGATTAGCAAACAGCAAATATTCTACAGCACAAATGTAAAAAACAAACAGTAAAATGAAAAGCTGAAACTGTAGGCAAACTTGACAAAGGCCTAATAGCTCATGTTGATGTTGTTCCATGCATTGGTACTTTACAATGATCTACATTCTACGATATGAGATATTTGGTAGAGATTAAGATTATAAGTTTATAAGGTTGTTTACTAATATAAGGTTATAAGATTAAACGGGTGTCACACCCCTTTTTTAACCAAAAAGATTAGATTTTAAGTTTGAAAGGGTTTTCATTATTAAGTGACAAAATGGAGATTTGTTTCGAAAAGGAATTTTTATATTCAAAACTCAGAGTCACCACTTGGCATAATTTGGTGTGCCAAATCACCTTTGGAAATCCTTTTCAAAACGGTTTTGACTCTTTAAGACTGGTTTGCGAATAGAGATTGCTGCTAAGGAATTTTGTTGACCGAGGGAAAGGTGTTAAGCACCCCTCGATCCCGTGGTTCAACCACGGTCGCTCGGTGAAATGTATCAGCTAATTGGACACAATAAAATGTACAAACCACATAAACACACAAAACAAACAAAACAAAACAAATCTAACAAAATTCAAAACCAAAATAATGTCTAGTCCAAATTATACAATCCAAAAGACAGAAAAATGCAAAAATGTAAATCCTATTCTAAACTAATTTTAGACTGATGCTCTACCCGACGCCTCGGGCCTTCGTCACGAACGTCCTCCGAGTACAAAAATATTTCGGTGCATTCCCCGGTGAATAAACACAAATACCTCGGGGCATTCCCCGGCCAAATGATACATTTGATCCAAAAAACAATAAAACCAAGCCATTCAACACATGTTTCAAGCATTCAATATTCCACAATTCCTAATAATTCGCCTACCCCTTATCGTTTGCCTACCTGTTTCGACTTAAAGCATGATACTACCACATTAAACATCAAC
>NW_025849318.1:1229-2141 GCF_002878395.1 Capsicum annuum
TAATAAACACAAATACCTCGGGGCATTCCCCGGCCAAATGATACATTTGATCCAAAAAACAATAAAACCAAGCCATTCAACACATGTTTCAAGCATTCAATATTCCACAATTCCTAATAATTCGCCTACCCCTTATCGTTTGCCTACCTGTTTCGACTTAAAGCATGATACTACCACATTAAACATCAACAATGAATGAAAATACGACAACATTCACTTTTTATCAATTTTTGCAATTCCCGCCCCAAAACAATCTATTATAATTCTCAAACGAGGTACCGTTTCATCACATAATCCAAGTAAATGAACAAGGCATCAACACAAGAAACTATCCATTACCAACGGAGAAATCAACGTTAAACATTCAATTCACTGCATCAAATATGACAAAACAACGAAATAAAAGAGAGTGAATAGAATTGTACCTCGATTTTTATTTCAATCCGTCAAAATTTTGATTGGACCTTCGACGGGAATACCTCGAACGACAAAGCCTCGACTCCGAACTCACGAATTGAATAAAACCCAACAATAAACTAATCTCCGAGCAACCCGAACTAGCATTTCAATATCGTGGCCGTTTTCCATCTTTCTCCTCTCTCGCGCGTTCACAAATCACTTCTCCCTCAATTCACTATTTTTCCTTCGATCTCTATCTTTATCTCCCTATCACTCAGTTTTCTCTCTCAATTGCTCTATTTTATTTTATTTTTTGCTTTTCTTTTGATTTTTCAATCTAGGTGTGTACCATGTTCGATGGTGAGTGTGCGTGGCCTAAGGTGTGTTTGCTCTACTGTTCTTGTTCTTCTTCAATGTCCATTGGTGGTGGTCTGTGAATTCAGAGATTTTGTGCTCGGTGTGTGTGGAATCTTTAATGGGTTCCTTTCTGTTATTTTATTTTTTTTCCTCCCC
>NW_025849319.1:0-2126 GCF_002878395.1 Capsicum annuum
CTCAATTATCTGTGTTCTTTGGGAACTTAGAATCTTTTTTAATCGAAATTTTTAACGTTGCTGCATTCTTTCCGGTGAGGTCACAACATTTCAAACATAAATTATGATAGAATCTCAAAATTAAGGATAGAATCTCAAAATATGATCCACAACCAGAAACTAGATCTATGGTGACAGTTGTAAAACCATTGCAATAGACCAAAAAATCGTTGCCATAGACCTATCGCAACGGTTCTGCAATCATCCCATAGGTGGGCATTGCGATAGGTCTATTGCAACGGTTTCTGCACTGGTTGTCTAAACCGTCGCCATAGGTAGAGCTATGGGGACGGTTTCTGAAAACCATCGCCATAGATAGACCTATTGTGATTGTTATTTTTTCAATGACTATTTTCATCTATTGCGACGGTTTATAATTGTCGCAATTGATGATATTGGAACGGTTACTGACCATTGGAATAATAGCTATTGTGACACTATTGTTGTTGCAACGCCTTTTGACTACCTATTACAACTATTTCATTACTTATTGGAACACCTATTTTCATTTATTGCAACGACATTAAACCGTTGCATTAGCATCTATTGAAACTCTTTTGTTATTCTGTTGCAACGCTTTATAAATTATAACACAATATATACACATCACAGAACAAAATCATTCATTAATAATCTCATAATTCAAAATATGCAACAAGATAGTATTTTAAACCCAAAAGTAAAATGTAATCAAGTCCAAAATGATTAGTTAAGTTTTTACACTGTAGCAAGTTCAAGTCACGATAAGTTTTCAAAATTTCAACACAAAATTATTGATATTAGAGAATTCGTCCACAACCCAAAAATCTTCTCAAGTAAGGTCAATATCTTCATGATTTTATTCATATCTTTCTTCATTTTGGACACCAATAAAAAGAGAACAAATAATATAATTTTGCACTTAAATGACAACATAAAAAGGACTATTCCGCAATCAGATAAGTACGTAAACCACAGATAAGTTAGCCAGTGAAGAGGCAAATCAACCAATCATGGTTAGAAAGAAATACAAACATCCAAATGTGAGATGATAAAATTTAAAGAACAATTGAAATTGCCAAAAGAGAAAACTGCAGCTTCACATTTATATAGGTCTAACATATATGTGATCCAGTTAGCACGCAGTTCCACAGTTCAAAAGAGAAACACATTCCAAGATGAAAAAACTTGATTATTCTCTAGTCTAACAATTAGATGTCCTATAATGATGAAGCGACAACACATCCAAAATTACATAATACTATTTTTGAGTTTCATTTGTCATAGCCCATACGTACCAACATATTTACATATTTATCATGTTTAACAGAATAAACCTTACACAAACCTTTCTTCTATCAAATGAAAATCATATCTGTTTAGTGATTATTAGAGAACTCAATACACGACGAAAAGTTGAAGATGACTTGAAATTAATAGATGTAGGATCGTTGTGAATAGCAGACAGCAAATATTCTACAGCACAAATGTAAAAAACAAACAGTAAAATGAACAAATAAAACTGCTGGCAAACTTGACAAAGGCCTAATAGCTCATGTTAATGTTGTTCCATGCATTGGTACTTTACAATGATCTACATTCTACGATATGAGATATTTGGTAGAGATTAAGGTTATAACTTTATAAGGTTGTTTACTAATATAAAGTTATAAGATTAAACGGGTGTCACACCCGTTTTTTAACCAAAAAGATTCGATTTTAAGTTTGAAAGAGTTTTCATTATTAAGTGACAAAATGGAGATTTTTTTTGAAAAGGACTTTTTATATTCAAAACTCAGAGTCACCACTTGTCATAATTCGGTGTGCCAAGTCACCTTTGGAAATCCTTTTCAAAACGGTTTTGACTCTTTAAGACTGGTTTACGAACAGAGATTCCTGCTAAGGAATTCTGTTGACCGAGGGAAAGGTGTTAGGCACCCCTTGATCTCGCGGTTTGACCACAATCGCTCGGTGGAATGTATCGGCTAATTTGGACACTATAAAATGTACAAACCACATAAACACACAAAAAAAAGAAAACAAAACAAATCAAATAAAATTCAAACAAAAATAATGTCCAGTCCAAATTATACAATCCAAAAGATAGA
>NW_025849320.1:0-859 GCF_002878395.1 Capsicum annuum
GACGGTTGGTGCTCGTGTTTATGCGTGTCAAGTTTTGAGAAGGGATCAATATTTGTCGTCACTGCAGAGAACCAATAGCGATTGGACTTAACTTTAAGTGTGCATTGGACCTGTAGAGGGCCCTCGAAGCCTCGCACTGCATTAAACAAGAATGGAAAACCAATATAGTTATTGCCCTGGCCAAAATTTATATGGTTGGGTTTCTCGCTCGGGTTGATGATTATATACCAGAAGGTACGGTAGGAGAATGCTTTCGAGGGAAAATGGGTTGTTGATGGAAGACTCTATCATCTGAGAGCTAATTGAAGAAGAGACACAGGGTAGAAAGTAACTTCTAATGAATCTGGCCGATGGAGTTATCTTAACAGATGCGAAATTTGAATCAAGTGCAAATATGAAAGTGTATTCGGTAATGTACTACTGTGTCTCTGAAAGAAAAACAATGCAGATGGACATTTTGCTAGGGAGCTGCATGGTTGGGATTATCACCTATGTAGAAAATAGGCCTCACGAACATCGAGGGTAGAAATGATGTTCAGAAAGTCTAGAAAACTTACGCCAACAACAACTGCAGTGAAAATAAGGAAACTAAGCGAAGACGACAATTTTTGAATTTTAAATTTCATCCCATCTTCTTGTTTGTGTTTTTGATCAGGTCCACTGCCGTTGACCTGAGCGGAACCACAAACGAGATTGAAAGCAAAATAGAGTATCATTGCTTTCTTAGCAATATGGTTATAATTGATTGTGTTTTCTTGCCTTGACATAATTTCAACATTCCTTAAAGAAGATCAGATGCTTGCTGGAGTATATGAATCTCGATAATTTTCAAGCTTGCCTTTAGCTTGTTGATTCTGTA
>NW_025849320.1:959-1227 GCF_002878395.1 Capsicum annuum
AAAGTGTGTTGATGCACGTTGAAGATGTGGTCCCAACAGTTGAACAACACACTTTTATCGAGCATTGCTCGATGCATCTTGCTCAACCAATTTGATAAATTAGTAAGCATGGAGTTACATAGCATGTGATTTAAACCGGCTCTACCAAAACAATATGCCCGAGTTAGTGCACATAGAAAAAAAGCCCAATTTGTCAGCCTTTCTGCTGATCACTCTTCTCCAATATAGATGACAAGATATCTGCTATGCAAAAGCCTATACCATCGCT
>NW_025849321.1:0-737 GCF_002878395.1 Capsicum annuum
AATTATCGAAATTCACATACTACAGCAAGCATCTGATCTTCTCCAAGGAATGTTGAAAGCATGTCAAGGCAAGAAAACACAATCAATTATAACCATATTTCTAAGGAAGCAATAATACTCTATTTTCCTTTCAATCTCGTTTGTGGTTTCGATCAGGTCAATGGCAGTGGACCTGATCGGAAACACAAACAAGAAGATGGGATGAAATTTAAAATTCAAGAATTGCCACCTTCGCTTAGTTTCCTTATTTTCACTGCAGTTGTTGTTGGCGTAAGTTTTCTAGACTTGCTGAACATCATTTCTACCCTCGATGCCTGTGAGGCTGCTTTGTTGGTCTTCTCCTATTTTCTACCTAGGTGATAATCCCGATCATGCAGCTCCCTAGAAAAGTTTCTATCTGCATTGTTTTTCTTTTAGAGACACAACAGACGAAATTACATTACCGAATACACTTTTATATTTGCACTTGATTCAGATTTTGCATCTATTAAGATAATTCCATCGGCCAGATTCGTTAGAAGTTACTTTCTACCCTGTGTCTATTCTTCAATTAGCTCTCAGATGATATAGTATTCCATCAACAACCCATTTTCCCTCGAAAGCATTCTCCTGCCGCACCTTCTGGCATATAATCATCAACCCGAGTGAGCAACCCAACCATATAAATTTTGGCCAGGGCAATAACTATATTGGTTTTCCATTCTTGTTTGATGCAGTGTGAGGCTTTGAGGGCCCTC
>NW_025849321.1:837-1583 GCF_002878395.1 Capsicum annuum
AATTCCATCGGCCAGATTCGTTAGAAGTTACTTTCTACCCTGTGTCTATTCTTCAATTAGCTCTCAGATGATATAGTATTCCATCAACAACCCATTTTCCCTCGAAAGCATTCTCCTGCCGCACCTTCTGGCATATAATCATCAACCCGAGTGAGCAACCCAACCATATAAATTTTGGCCAGGGCAATAACTATATTGGTTTTCCATTCTTGTTTGATGCAGTGCGAGGCTTTGAGGGCCCTCTAAGGGTCCAATGCACACTTAAAGTTAAGTCCAATCACTATTGGCTCTCTGCAGCGATGACAAATATTAATCCCTTCTTAAAACTTGACACGCATAAACACGAGCACTAACCATCAGTAATTCGTAACAGGGTATCTGCACCATCTTCATGAGGTCCTCAGCCTTATCAATTTCGAGCCCATCAAACTTAATGGTACAATGCAGGATCTTGTTTGAATGATCAATGCCTAATAGGTTAAAAACTGCATTCACAAAAATATTGTACTTTGTGTGTGTTGTCCTGGTAACCTTATCAGTAATAAATACTTAACTCCCACACATATGATAGTGGATCCATCTGCACGCACCTTATTCTTCCTAGCCCATTTATGGCTTAAATTGAATAAACAGATTACTAGCTTGTTGCAACAGATGACACATCTGTTTATATTGTCAATCAATTGGAGACATGTTACGACAGTGATCAACCTGTTCCAGAAATCAAACAGATATATACATCTGTT
>NW_025849322.1:0-1256 GCF_002878395.1 Capsicum annuum
TTATTCAATAGAGAATTACTAATCATAGTGATCACAACTCTAGTTTCTCTGTATCATTGATTTGAAATATTGCAGTTTAAGATTTTAGTTCTAAGGCGAATTAAAGTCTTAATAACATTTGTTCAATCATTAAATACCCCCATTTTGTCTTTTCATTCCAGTTGTTTGAATTTAACTTGTAGCTTTAGTTTCAAATGAGTTTAATCGCCACTCACATTGTTCCCTGTGGATTCGATCCCGACTCCAAACTTGGGTAAATATATTGACGACAATTGCCTTGCACTAAATTGATGTGTAAGTTGAGCGTTATCAATCATTTGTTCTCATAATAGTTTTCTTATATTTCACTTATTTGTTGAGTTATTTCATGAAATTTCCTAAGGCTTCGATTTATTTTATGTTGTCTATTTCATGAAATTTCCTAAGGCTTCGATTTATTTTATGTTGTCTATGAGCATAATTTAATCCTTAGTTTTGAACTTGTTAATTGAAATAGAATAATAGATTGAAATATCGCAATGGATAATAAATCTGCTGCAACAGATAGAAACACATGCATAATGCAATAGATTACCAACATATTGCAATAGATAATCAATCTATCACAACAGGTATGATATCTGTTACACTAGATAAAAAATCTATTGCATTATAAAAATTCAACTTTTGTCTGACATAAAAAATTGCTACAACAATGTAAAGTGAAGTGGCTTGAAATAAAAAATTGTTATCGTGTTCGTCTCTGTCTTTATACATATTCTTATTTATACATGGGCTCCAACCATTTAGTTAGTGCCCCATAAGCCCAGACCTCTTGCATCTTTTCCATAATGGCGTAGCACATACCGGCCATTTCTTTGTCGTTCAGCAAACACTCGATGTATGCAAGCGAGTACGTCCCGCATGCGGCACTAATTTTATTTTTTTGAAGGAGGATGATCTTATTTTGACCTTGAAAATCCCATGATTTCTTCTTCATGACTTCCGCTAGCAAATGATCCATCAGTTTACTCTGTGCCAACAACTTGGGGGATAACTTCAAGAGTGGCTGCACGTGTGTTAAAAATGTGGCCTCCCTGAGGACAGGTAAGTTGCAGTCATAAACCTTAATTTTTCCCTCATCGAGTAGTGTCTCAACAGCATGAAATATTTGACTTTCACATTCATGACTGCAAGGATTCTCTTTGCCTTGGTCCATCTCTTGCCGTATGGATATGGCCTCTTCCCTCAAACATAGTTAATCATGTCTTCATCCC
>NW_025849323.1:0-680 GCF_002878395.1 Capsicum annuum
TGATTGGTCCGAAGGCCATAACTAATTCCATGTGTATGGGAATGGGGTGAAACTTCATGGAGGTGTGAAAGAAGTCAAGAGAAAGGAGTAGGAACAAACGGCACACAATTTGAAGGTCGGATGAATGATCTAAGCCCCAGTGTGATTCTCGAGCAAAATGATGTCTAGTGGTGGACATCGGGATTATTTATTTTAAGCATATATAAGGGGGGTATGAATGGTGATAGCCTACCAGCCTCCCCCGGCTATGTCGACAGATGGACACCCCAAGTGTGCTGCCTTGATGGACAACCTCAAGGGCCTGCCTTGGCATGTCAGAGGAATGCGCAAGGTACTCATAGGGCTCGGGAACCCTATGGGCAACGCAAGGTCGGGTGGACTAGCATTGGGCGTCGGAAAAGGCTAGAGGTTGGCTATATGAACCGAAAAGCCCCGTGGGCTGTCTAAATAATGGAAGGATGCCTCCAAGCCGATAGAGCAATCGAGATACTCTCCCCAAGAGACTCATGAGCTAACTTGTGAGCTTGGTGAAGGTTCAGCCAAGCGAGCAAGGGTCCGTTGGCCTAGACGCGCAGTTGTGGGGCGAAACTGTGCTACGAAAGCTGGATACAAGTTGCGTGGGCTACGTTTGGCTATGCCATAAGACATGAGAGGGCATATCTAAGAAAGACGCTTGAGAC
>NW_025849323.1:780-1439 GCF_002878395.1 Capsicum annuum
TGCATGCGATGGCAATGCTCAGGCCAAGGCAAGGGACAAGTATGTCCATAGCCACCCCCAGGAGCGCATATGGATGAGATCCACGGATTAAAGGTGCGCCAGAAGAGTTGCTTATACATTGGCTATGTCAGTCGACATGTTGAAGGAGCGGCACCAAAGGGGGAAAACCTCTGAGGCGAGCTTCCCACAGGCACAGGATCGTGCGAAAGACCTGGGAAATGAGGAAGGCTGGCCCATAGTTGGGGGAACCATGGGCGCCGCACGGACAAAATTGTGTGCCGCTGACACGTTGAAAAATGAGCCCGTGACACTAGTCTTAGGTCATGAGAAGCCTTGTACTAGAGCATAGTTCATGGTCCCAGGGTGTCTACGAAGCTATGTCTAATAAAGTGTTGCTTATGGGTGTGTTGTGCTTCATACTTATAATTAGGAGGATACCGAGCATTTAGAAGTTGTTTCTCATTCTTTCATACTCTACTTCGTTCTATAGAATAGTCCATATGGATGTTATCCAAATTTCTTCCTTGCTCTAATTTATTTGTGATACCTCACTGTCGACGCGATATAAGTCCAAGAGTTTAGATCCCCCAACGATGTGGTCTATTCTGATTGAGTAATCTATGCAGTTATGAGATAGCACAAGGACTTGAGAGAATTCC
>NW_025849324.1:0-1008 GCF_002878395.1 Capsicum annuum
GTGATGTTTGTAGGTACGGCTAAATCAAATAAATCAGCATAGTGATTGTATAATTTTTCTATGTAATCCTTTGTATTAGTCGTAGCCATCCACAAATCAGATTGTACTTCTTCAGAATCATGATTAGTATTTATTTCTAAGTTAGTATAAATAAGAGTACTAAAGCGGCACATATTATTATATTTCATGAACGGATTTAGCATAGCACCAACCAAGTAAATAGGGGGAATCGGGAAAAAATATTTTTTAAATTTCGTAAACATGGCACCAACAGTTTCTTTATAACCTTCTTTATTTTTATATTATTCGAGCAAACCAGAAATATCGGCTATATATGCCAAAATATTACAAACAGTAGGATAATAAGCATCGAAAAATTCAATCGTAGCTACATAAAATTTTTCTAAAAACTTAACAAGATCATTAATTACAACCCAATCAGAATTATGTAGCATGCAATCAGCAGAATTAGTAAATGAACAGCAATGTTGGTTAAAAACTAGTGTAATAGGAATTCTATATTTATAACAAGTTTTTAAAAATTCATACGTAGAATTTCATCTAGTATCAATTTCCTCAGGCATCAAAATTGGTGTAAGTCCATTTTCTTGACATTTAACTTTAAATTCTCTAATTCTCGATTTACGATTATTTCCTTGAATAAAACCAACGGCAAGACAAATTTTTTCAATATAAAGCTCAAAAAACTCAAGACCATCTTTTACAATTAAATTATATATATGACAAGCACACTTAATATGAAAAATTTCAGGCAAGGGTGGAGATAGTGTAGATTTTATTTTTGTTATAACAGTTTTGTTGTTAGAAGCATTATAAAAAATAATACATAAAATTTTATTTTTGATACCATAATATCCGGCAATTTTAACAATAGAATCAGCAATAAATTGTCCAGTATGTTTACGATCTTCATCATATAAAAAAGCAAGAATACGTTTTTGCATCACGAAATTACTATCCATCCAATGATAAGTAACGGTTAAATAA
>NW_025849325.1:0-4322 GCF_002878395.1 Capsicum annuum
AGGTGAGGTTGTTGGTTACTTTATTTGTTGAAAATGCTTAAGTGTCGGTGACTTTAATAGTGAATTAGTGTTTAGAAGGTGATATTGTTGGTGACTTTACTTGTTGAAAATGCTTAAGTTTTGGTGACTTTAATAGTGAATTAGTTTCGTTGGTGCCTTTGTTAGTTGAAAAAGCTTAAGTTTTGGTGACTTTAATAGTGAACTAGTGTTTACGAGGTGATATTGTTGGTGACTTTATTTTTTGAAAATGCTTTAGTGTCAGTGACTTTAATAGTGAACTTTTGTTTAGAAGGTGATGTGGTTGGTTACTTTATTTGTTGAAAATGCTTAAGTGCCGGTGACTTTAAAAGTAAACTTTTATTTCGAAGGTGATGTTGTTGGTTACTTTATTTGTTGAAAATGCTTAGGTGTCGGTGACTTTAATAGTGAATTAGTGTTTAGAAGGTGATGTTATTGTTGACTTTACTTGTTGAAAATGCTTAACTTTTGGTGACTTTAGTAGTGAATTAGTTTCGTTGGTGCCTTTGTTAGTTGAAAAACCTTAAGTTTTGGTGACTTTAATAGTGAACTAGCATTTACGAGGTGATGTTGTTGGTGACTTTATTTGTTGAAAATGCTTAAGTTCCGGTGACTTTGATAGTGAAATTTTGTTTAGAAGGTGATGTGGTTGGTTACTTTATTTGTTGAAAATGCTTAAGTGCCGGTGATTTTAAAAGTGAACTGTTGTTTAGAAGGTGGTGTTGTTGGTTACTTTATTTGTTGAAAATTCTTAAGTGGCGGTGACTTTAATAATGAATTAGTGTTTAGAAGGTGATGTTGTGGGTGTCTTTATTTGTTGAAAATGCTTAAGTGCCGGTGACTTTAATAGTCAATTAGTTTCGTTGGTGCCTTTGTTAGTTGAACAAGCTTAAGTTTTGGTGACTTTAATAGTGAAGTAGTGTTTAGAAGGTGATGTTGTTGGTGACTTTATTTGTTGAAAATGCTTAAGTTTTGGTGACTTTAATAGTGAATTAGTGTTTAGGAGGTGATGTGGTTGGTGACTTTATTAGTTTAAAATTCTTAAGTTTTGGTGACTTTAAAGCGAACTTTTGTTTAGAAGGTGAGGTTGTTGGTTACTTTATTTGTTGAAAATGCTTAAGTGCTAGTGACTTTAATAGTGAACTTTTGTTTAGAAGGCGATGTTGTTGGTGACTTTATTTGTTGAAAATGCTTAAGTACCGGTGACTTTAATAGTGAATTAGTTTCGTTGGTGCCTTTGTTAGTTGAAAGAGCTTAAGTATTGGTGACTTTAAAAGTGAATTTTTGTTTAGAAGGTGAATTGTTGAAGCTATTGTTGTAGTATTTTCGTACTCACTTTTGTTAATTATTTTGTATGTGTTGTACACTTTTGAAAATTTTCATTTGTTTTTTTTTGTTGTTGTATTTTCATTTTGGTTACTGCTATATATTACTGTTGTGGTTACATGTAGAATTTGGGTTTTCAATTTTTTTTTAAATTTCCAGAAAAACCGACCAGAAGTGGTCGGTTTTTCTATAATTTTTTTTATTTTTTACAAAATCCGACCATAATTGGTTGGTTTTTCTATATTTTTTTTGGTATAAAACCGACCACAAGTGGTCGGTTTTTCTAAATTTTTTTTATAAAATTAATAAATTAAGTGGTCGATTTTTTAGCAGTTATAGCTTCTAAGACAACAGCTTTTGAGAGTTTGTATATGGGGTTAGAGGAGAAAGGCGGGGAAAAGAGGTTGTTTAGGCTTGCCAAGGCTAGGGAGTGGAAGGGTCGGATCTGGATCAAGTAAAGTGCATTAAGGGGGAAGATGACAGAGTATTGGTGGAGGACGCCCTTATTAAGAAAATATGGCAGTCGTATTTTCATAAGCTCTTGAATGACGAGGGGGACAGAGGTGTTGTGCTAGGGGAGTTGGAGCATACATGGGAGTGTCGCGATTTCGTCTATTATCGGCGATTTAAAGTAGAGGAGGTCAGCGAGGCTATTTGCAAGATGCAAAGGGGCAGGGCGATGGGGCTCGATGAGATTCTGGTAAATTTTTGGAAGTTTTCTAGCGTGGATGTGTTAAGGTAGATGACCAACCTGTTTAACAAGATTTTCAAGTCCACGAAGATGCCTGAGGCGTGGAGATGGAGCACGATAATTCCTCTATATAAGAACAAAGGTAGCATTCAGAGTTGCAACAACAACCGGAGTATTAAGTTATTGAGTCATACGATGAAGATTTGGGAGAGGGTGGTGGAGCAGAGATTGAGAAATATTGTGTCTATTTCAGAGAATCAATTTGGATTTATGCCTAGTCGCTTGATGACTGAGGCAGTTCACCTTGTGTGAAGAATGGTAGAGCAGTATAGAGAGAGGAAGAGAGATCTTCACATGGTGTTTATTGACTTGGAAAAGATGTATGAAAAGGTCCTTAGGGAGGGTCTTTGAAGATGCTTGGAGGCGAGAGGGGTTCATGTGCCGTACATTAGAGCGATTAAAGATATGTATGAGGGGGCTAAGACTTGAGTAAATATGGTGGGAGGAGATTCTAAGCACTTTTCGGTCTTGACAGGGTTGCATCAGGGATCAGCTCTTAGTCCGCTCTTCTTTGCTTTGGTGATGGATGTGCTGACACGGAGTTTAAAAGGCGAGGTGCCTTGGTGTATGTTTTTTACGAATGATGTAGTTTTGATTGATGAGTCGCAGCAAGGTGTTAATGATAAGCTGGAGGTTTGGAGACAAACTCTGGAGTCTAAAGGTTTCAGATTGAGTAGGACCAAGATGGAATATTTAGAGTACAAGTTTAGTGACTCGAGGCAAAAGGAGGAGGTGGTGGTGAAGTTGGACTCTCAGGCAGTTTGCAAGGGGGATACTTTTAAGTATCTTGGGTCTACGATCCAGGGAAATGGAGAGATTGATGAGGATATATCACACCGTATTGGGGCAGGTTGGATGAAATGGAGGATCGCTTCGGGGATTTTATGCGATAAGAAGGTGCCTCCCAAGCTTAAAGGCAAATTCTATAGAGTTTTAGTCCGGCCGGCTATGTTGTACGGAGCGGAGTGTTGGCCAGTTAAGACTTCCCATATCCAAAAGTTGAAGGTGGCGGAAATGAGGATGTTGCGTTAGATGTGTGGTCTTACAAGGGCTTACATGGTTAGGAACGAGATTATTCGGGAGAAGGTGGGAGTGGTATCGGTGGAGGAAAAAATGCGGGAAGTGAGGTTGAGATGGTTTGGTCATGTGATGAGGAGGGGCACGGATACCCCAGTTCGTAGGTGTGAGAGACTAGCGTTAGATGGTTTCAAGCTGAGTAGGGGTAAACCGAAGAAATACTGGAGAAAAGTAATTAGACGTGACATGGAGCAGTTACGTCTCACTGAGGACATGACCCTGAATAGGAAGGTTTGGAGGAAAAACACTAGGATAGAGGGATAAGGTGGGTGGATGAATCGTAGTTCGTAGTTAGGAGTGTTTTGGTGTCTTTTATTTGGTGTTGTACATTACTTTTGTGGATGTTGTATCTATGTTAGTTTTATCATGTTTCATGCTTTGAACATTTTTGTATACTGTCCTGTGTCTTGGGTCAGGGGTCTATCAGAAACAGCCTCTCTACTTCTTTAGAGGTAGTGGTATGGACTGCGTACATTCTACCTCCTCAGACCCCACTAGGTGGAAATATACTGGGTTTGTTGTTGTTGTTGGTTTTTTATAAAATTAATAAATTAATTTAATAAAAATCGATCACAGGTTGTCGGTTTTTATTAAATTCATAAAATTAATAAATTAATTTAATAAAAAATCGACCACTTGTGGTCGGTTTATTTTTTCCTCAAATTATTTTTTTCATTTAAATAAAATAATATTAAAGTTTAAAAATGAATATATATATTTTTAAAAAAATCGACCACTTGTGGTTGGTTTTTAAAAAGCTACCGATGTTTTTCCGACCAAAAATTTTTGTCGGTTTTGTGGTCGAAAAATGGGAAAAACTGACCACAACCACTTGTGGTCAGTTTTCCGCCTTTTTTTAGTAGTGTTTATTGATCATCTAATTAACCTAAGATTGCTTCACATTTATTTTTATATTAAAGCTTCAAAAGGAAAATTCAACCTAGGATAACATATGAGCACACAATTGGAAACTCCATGTAACGACCCTCCCGGCCGTTCATAAAATTTTCTCATCTTCTTTATTTTAGCTCTTTTCGTAGTTTGTATACATGATTTATGACTTAAGATGGTGAGTAGTATTGATATTCTTGAGTATTCGAAAGTAATTTAAGTCATTAACGGGGTTATTGAGTTTGGAAAAGTTAAACCC
>NW_025849326.1:0-3826 GCF_002878395.1 Capsicum annuum
TATCCAAATACTGCTTGAACACACGGTTCATCAAATCCATAAAAGTTTATGGGGCATTGGTAAGACCAAATGACATGACTAAAAATTCAAAGTGACCATACCGAGTACGAAAAGCTATCTTCAAAATGTCACATTCTCTAACTCTGAGCTGATGATAGCCTGATCTGAGGTCTATCTTGGAGAAGTAACTGGCACCCTGAAGTTTGTCGAATAGATCATCAATCCTGGGAAGAGGATATCTGTTCTTGACCATGACCTTGTTGAGTTGACGATAATCAATACACATCCTGAGAGAACCGTCTTTCTTGCGCACGAATAATTCTGGAACACCCCATGGGGAAATGCTAGGTCTAATTAATCCCTTATCTAAGAGATCCTTCAACTGATCTTTTAGTTCCTTGAGTTTTGCTGGTTCCATTCTGTATGGCAGAATAAAAATAGGTTGAGTATCTGGAAGAAGGTCTATGCCAAAGTCTATTTCCCTTTAGGGAGGAATGCCTGGAAGATCTTCAGGAAAGATATCTGAGTATTCATTAACAACAGGGACTATTTCAAGGCTGAGATATTCAGAACTGGAATCTTTAACATGCATGAGATGATACACACACCTCTTAGAAATCATTTTCCTTACCCGGGGGTAGGAAACAAGTTGACCCCTGAACGCTCAAATACTACCCTTCCACTCTAGGATGAGCTCATTCGGGAACTGAAACTAAACTATCCTATTTCTGCAGTCGACTGTGGCATAACAGGCATAAACCCAGTCCATGTCGAGAATGACATCAAAATCAGTCATCTCTAACTCCAATAAATCTGCTGATATAGATTTCAGAGATATCATAACCGGAAAGTTCCTGTATACCCGCCGAGCTATGATGGTTTTACCCACTAGGGTAGAGACTGAGAAAGGCTCTGTTAGGACTTCGGAACTAATTCCAAAATCGCCTGCTATA
Organism: Capsicum annuum; assembly: GCF_002878395.1. Lineage (NCBI taxonomy): Eukaryota > Viridiplantae > Streptophyta > Magnoliopsida > Solanales > Solanaceae > Capsicum > Capsicum annuum. Next base: position 954 of record NW_025849326.1, read on the forward strand.
TATGGAGTAACAAAAGACAAAGATGCACCTGGGTCTAGCAAAGCATAAACATAAACATCGAAAATCTGTAACGTACTAGTAACGACATCAGGAGAATTTTCCTGATCCTGCCGAGATTGAAGAGCATAGAGTCTGTTTGAGCGTTGCCCACTGGAAGCACTGGAAATGGCACCCTACTGGTTTGGGCGACTGGACTGAGCTGTAGAATAATTTTGTTGACCCTGAAGACTTGACTGCAGACACTCCCTAATCCTGTGGCCTGGCTTGTCACAACCAAAATAGACATCACTACCGGCTCAGCAAATTCCCTTGTAGTTCTTACCACAAGTCTGACAAAGGGGATTCGTTCGGGTACTGCTAACACTGCCCTGAGATTTAGAGCCTGGCGTTTTATCTCTATTGCCATCTCTGAACTTTGGCACTGGAGCATTGGCAGAGGAAGAAGTTGGAATGGCTGAATTAGAGCAAAATTGTGAACGGTTTCCTCCATCTGACTTGGGGTGAGCAAAGTTGAAATTACCTGACCTTGCTCTTCTGTTCTGCCTCTCCCTAGTCTTAAACTTTTGCTCTTCTACTTGCTGGGCATAGGTCATGAGTCTAGCTAAGGTCATATTACCAATCAGCATCATAGACCTATACTCATTTACCACGCTATCGTTGATCCCTGACACAAACTTGCTTATCTTAGCTCTATTATCTGCAACTACATGAGGAGCATACCTGGCTAGCTGAGTAAATCAGAGAAAACACTCCCTAACCATCATAATCCCTTTCCTGAGGTTGATGAACTCAAGAACTTTGGCTTCCCTCAGTTCTTGGTGAAAGAATCTGTCTAACAAGGCTATGACAAATTCCTTTCACTCGATAGGGCCTGTATCATCTAACCTCTTAGACTTCCACTATTTGTACCAATCATGAGCAACATCCTGTAACTGGTAGGTGGCTAACTCAGCACTCTCAATAAAAGTAACACCAATGATTTCAATGACCTTCTGTACTTGGTCAATGAACTCCTGAGGGTCCTCATCAGACTTAGAACCATGGAAAGATGGAGGTTTCATCCGGGAGAAGTACCGAACCCTAGCTGCTTTGGGATTGGCTATTGGATTGGCTGGAATAACTGGTGGCCATTCAGTCTGTGCAGCCATGGACTGAGCAAGTATGGTAAATACAGCTCTAAACTCTGCATGGGAAACATGTTCGCCCAAAGGATCTTCGGGCTGAGGAGCTGGCTGGTTTATTCTCTTTGGGGCCATGGTCTGGAATAAGAGAAGAATGGATTAGACTGAGAGTTTAACTTGTGATTATGCTTACTAGCATGACATGAATAATGAAGAAAGGGGATTGTTCCTAAAACATCTTATAGCCACCCGCACATAAATGTGGCACGCAACACACCCACGTATAAGACTCTACTAGATGTGGCTTTCAGACTTCCTAACTTTATTGAACCTTAGGCTCTGATACCAAGTTTGTAACACCCTGATTAGCTGAACCGGAATGCTACACGGTGCTTATGACCCTAAAGGACCACAAGCTAACCCATGACTGATATCTGTACATGTATACTGCAAATCATAATAAAATAATGCGGAATACATAGAATTGTAAGGCCATAAGGTTCAACTGAATACAATCATGTGGCCGAAAATACCCAAAACAACTCAATCTGAACGTAAATCTGAACATAAATCTGAAAGCCTCTAAACTATCTGAATAAGGAGTTGAAAGAACATGTCTCCAACTAACTCCATAAAACTGAACTGAATAAATAAATAAATGAATCAAATCATATTGTCCTCGAATCAATGAGGACTCACTGTGTCTCTGTGATTGGAATGCTACCGCTACTGCTGAGTAGGAGCTCATGTCTCAGAACATATGATGTAACATGAAAAGAAAGCACCATAGCGCAAATGCATCAGTACAACCGGAGTACTGAGTATACGAGGAAGGTAGGCTAAACATAAAGGGTTTCATGCATGAACGACACTGACTGACTAATATGAATGTGGGAGTGCAAACACATATATATAGAAACTAGGACCGTAAATACATGATAGCATGACCTGTAAGCTAATACATAGTTTACTGATAACAATCATGACTGATACTAAAACTAATAACATAAACGACTGTATCTGGCAGTCCTGTATATTCTAAAATCTGAAGAACGCCCTGAGTTCTTTTACTGAGACTGATACTGAAACTGTGGGAAGTAATGTTTAACCGACATACCCCATGTATGCCATTATAGCTAAGCTGGGGTCCAATCTCTGCCCTGACTGGAAGGGATTCAATACTGTGCCATGGGTAAGGACATCCTGTGAATGACCCTTATCTGGCGGGTACTTAATGAGAATAGTGGGAACCCTAAACTGACAGTTTAATCCACCTCATCAACCTTAATATGACGGGTTAAGATGCCTTAACCTACACTGGCTACGTAGTTCTAGAACACAAGGATGACTACTAAGAATCACACTCTGAACTGGCGGGTGAGTTCTCATCCTTGGGCTCACTCGGTGCTAACCTCTACTCCCATCTGGAGGGATTGGACATGAATAACTAACTATGCATGACTTAATCTTACTGAATTTCATTGACTGGCAGAATGTTACTAATATCAGACAACTGACTAAGATCATGAGGTTTTCCTGAGTAACTTGACTGACTGAAGTCTATGGAATTATAGCTTGAGTTTGGATATTGTGAAACATGACATGGATCTAGGCACACAGCTATAGTTTTTGGGTTCAAGTACCCCCAGGACTCGGTGAAAGAAAACTGACACACATGACTGACTTGATCATAAGAGGGGTCCACAATTTATTATATCATAAGTAGGGATCTCATACTAAGCATGGTTATCA
>NW_025849327.1:0-88 GCF_002878395.1 Capsicum annuum
CCATCTCGATTCCAAATCATCAAAGCAATCAAATCTCATAACAATTCCAAAGAGAATTGTTATGAGATTTGATTGCTTTGATGATTTG
>NW_025849327.1:188-1976 GCF_002878395.1 Capsicum annuum
ATATCTTAATATCACCACAGTTTATAAAATTATGCATGCTGATATAATAACTCACTTAGCTCAAATTAAAATCATCATAATCATAAGAGAGTAAAATATATCAAGTGAAACATGTGAGTTATCATAGTAAATCTCAATTCACTTCCATCTCGATTCCAAATCATCAAAGCAATCAAATCTCATAACAATTCTCTTTGGAATATATGTTCATTAAATCATTCAAAAATAATGACTTTCTCAAACTCAGTCTTTCAAACAAATATATTTTCATATGTGATAGAAGAATAAGACTTTTTATATTAGATAGGAGAATACACATACACACATTGGGAGTTTCTTACAACAGACATAAACCATGTTAGCTACATGGAGTCCAACATCCAACCCACATTGGGGAGAGTTGTCCTATCCTTCCCATCAGAGTAGGACCTTAATCTTTTATTCGCTAGTGATCACTATGTCAATCAGCCTTAACCTCACATTCTATGGGGGCACATAGTTCTAGGAAAGTACCAATCACAGATATACCTCCCACTCGACGCTAAATACTACTCTCGAACTTAGCTCAGATCATTTCAAAAGAAAATCCACAACAACGCGATTCAATAATTCATATCGGGAGCCATCAAGCTGCCCCTTTTTTCATAATAAATCAACATGTGGATTTTTTTTCATTCGAGTTTAAAAATAACTCCTTCTAGACCAAAAGTTTAAATCAATCCAATCTCAAAGTGTATATAACACATTACTTCAACAAAATATAAATTCAAATCGGGTTCAACAACCCATGTATCAATACTTGATCAAAACATTTCAAGATTCACACTTTATATATCAAACATGTATGATTCATATGATAGAAATTTATCTTTAGTCATGAATATTCCTATCAGCGCTCATGAAATTCATCTTCAAAACATCAAAATATTATAACTTCTTCAACAAGAATATAGATTTCAAATTTCTATCTCAAATTCATAAGTAGAGCATGTAAAATCATATATCTTTGTAAAATAATATAAATTTTGGGCACAAGAATGAAAGGGTGTTCTTTTTGAAAAACTCCACATAAATTAAACTTGAAGCTTTGAATGACTTTCCGAATGACGTAATGCTATTCACAAACTTTTGGGTGTCACTCATAGCCTTCGTAACAGGGATTCTGACTATGTAAAAATTTTAGAATTCTCACAGTTGAATCTCTAGCTATTGGGGTTTTTATGTTGAAACACTAAAGGTTGTTATTTGTGATTGTGAGAGAAAGTAAACTTATTTTGATATTGTGGGAGTTTAATCCCGTGTTATAGACATATATAGGGGTAGAACTTGATGCCAATGTATTTAGTCTTGCTGTGATATTTAAGATCCTTTGCATTTGTAATAACTACTTGACTGTCATAATATAAAATCATGGGACCCTTAGAATTTTTTGCAATGTTTATTGCTTAAAGAATCTTTTCAACTAAACAACCTCTTGTACTATAGATGCACAAGCCACAAATTCAAATTCCATAGTTGTCAGGGCTGTGCATGTTTTTTTCATACTTTTTCATCAAATTTCACCACTATTTAGTAAGAAAGTATAACTGGAGATTGATTTTCTATCATACCAGTCACTTGCCCAATTAGCATCTGTATAGCCTTTTATAAACAAATCAGATCCACTATAATATAGTGAATAATCTGCAGTTCCCATCAGGTATCTAAAAATTCTCTTTACTACTTTCTAATGATGTCTTTAAGGATTGGATTAATACCTGTTAACTAGACCTATAGCATAACAAATGT
>NW_025849328.1:0-18177 GCF_002878395.1 Capsicum annuum
CACATTAATATCAATTAAAATAAATTTAAAATTTTACTGCCAGTTGATGCTACAACAACAACAAATCCAGTGTATTCCCATAAAGTGGGGTCTGGGGAGGGTAAAATATATGCAGTTAATACCGTTACCTCCGAAGAAGTAAAGTGGTTGTTTCTGAGAGACCCCCGGCTTAAGATAAAGAATAATAAACAAGATCACAATGAAATATGAAATAAGATGGACGACATAAAAGAAATAAGAAATGAGAAATAATAAAAATAGAAATAATAGAAATAAGAGATAAGGGAAATAAGAATTAAGACATCCACACAATAGTATCATACACTCATACAACAAAGACACCCACCACACTCAAACTCACCTAACTAGCTGCTTCTACCTATAGACACAGTCGTAGGATTACTAACGCGGCTACACAAAAGCTTTCCTAACTACTTGATATGACTCACCCATACACACTAGCCTTCTACCCTTATCCGCAACCTCCACACATTTCTATCTAAGGTCATGTCCTCAATAAGCTGTAACTGCTCCATGTCATGTCTCATCACCTTCCTTTAGTATTTCTTCGGCCTACCTCTAGCCCTCCTGAAACCATCCAAAGCTAGTCTCTCATACGTATGAATTGGGGCATGCCCCTCCTCATCACATACCTAAACCATCTCTGCCTTACTTCCCATATTTATCCTCTATCGAAGTCACTCTCACCTTCTCTCGAATAATCTCATTCTTAACTCTATCCCCTCTAGTAAGTCTACACATCTAACGCAACATTCTCAGTTACGCCTCCTTCAACTTTTGAATGTGGGAGTTCTTGACTGACCAAAATCGATCGGGGCATGCCAAGGAGGTTTGGAATCGTCCCAGTCGAAACAGCGCGAACAGAGAATTTTCTGGACAAATCTATAAGCTATAGCCCACGGTTTAGAGGGTGGACCCGAGCTCCGGATGTGTTGTGGGCCAAAAATTGACCAGTGCGTTCCAGGGAGGATGGGGATCATCCCAGTGTGGTCTGTTTAAATTTTTGTGGTCATTTGGGGATGGCCCGGGGTCCAGGCGTGCAGTGGGCCGAAAATCGATTGGGGCATGCCAGGGAGGTTGGGATTCTTCCCAGTGTAGTCCGTTTAAATTTTCGTAGCCATTTGGGTGGACAAATGGGTGAAACGGCACGAACGAGGTATTTTTGGACCAAATCGGTGTGCTATAGCCTACGGGTTTTGGAGTGGGCTCGGGATCCGGACGTGCTGTGGGCCAAAAATCGACCAGGACATGCTAGGGTGGTTGGGGATTATCTCAGTGTGGTCCGTTTAAATTTTCATAGTCATTTGGGTGGACAAACGGGAGATACGGCGTGAACGGGGCATTTTCTCGCCAAATCATTGTGCTATAACCCATGGTTTCGAGGGTAGGCCCGAGGTCCAGGCGTGTTGTGGGTCAAAAATTGATTGGGGCGTGCTAGGGAGGTTTGGGATCGTCCCAATAGGGTCCGTTTAAATTTTCATGGCCATTTGGGTGGACAAATGGGCAAAACGGCGCGAACGGGGAATTTTCGAGCTAAATTGGTGTGCTATATCCCACGGTTTTGGGGGTGGGCCCAAGGTCCGGGTGTGCTGTGTGCCAAAAATCAACTGGGGCGTGCCAAGGTGGTTTGTATTCCTCCTTGTGTGGTCCATTTAAATTTTTGTGGCCATTTGGGTGGACAAATGGGCGAAACAGCATGAACGGGACATTTTTGGGCAAAATCGCCGTGTTATAGCCCATGGTTTTGGGGTGGGTCCAGGTTTCAGGCATGCTATGGGTCGAAAATCAACCGGGGCAGGTGCCAAGGAGGTTGGGAATAATCCCAGTGTGGTCCGTTTAAATTTTTGTGTCCATTTGGGTGGACAAACGGACGAAACGACACGAACAGGGCCTTTTCGGGCCAAATCGGTATGTTATAGCCCACGATTTTAGGGGTAGGCCCGAGGACCGGGCTTGCTATGGATCGAAAATCAATAGCAGGAAGGTTGGGGATCGTCCCAGTGTAGTCCGTTTAAATTTTCATGGCCATTTGAGTGGACAAACGTGCGAAACGGCACGAATGGGGCAATTTTGGGCCAAATCGGTGTGCAATAGCCCACGGTTTTGGGGGTGGGCCCGGGATCCGGGCGTGCTGTGGGCCGAAAATCAACTGAGGCATTCCAGGGAGGTTGGGGATCATCCCAGTATGTTCCGTTTATATTTTCGTAGCCATTTGGGTTGACAAACGGGTGAAACGGTGTGAATCGGGCATTTTTGGGCCAAATCGATGAGCTATAGCCTACAGTTTCGAGGATGGGCCCGGGGTCCCGGTGTGTTATGGACGTAAAATCAACCGGGGCATGCCAGGGAGGTTGGGGACCATTCCATTGTGGTCAGTTTAAATTTTGTGGCCATTTGGGTGGCAAATGGGCGAAACGGCGCAAACGGGGAGTTTCGGGCCAAATTAGTGTGCTATAGCCCACGGTTTCGGGGGTGGGCCCGGGGTACGGGCATGCTGTAGGTCAAAAATTGATCGGGGCGTGCCAGGGAAGTTAGGGATCATCCCAGTGTGGTCCGTTTAAATTTTCGTGGCTATTTGGGTGGACAAACGGGCGAAACGGCATGAACGAGGCATTTTTGGGCCAAATCGGTGTGCTATAGCCCACGATTTCGGGGGTGGGCCCGGGGTCCGGGTGTACTGCTTAGACGGCTATCAGAAAATGTAATTCACATCACAACTGAGTATGGTTCTTATCTTTTTATCCAATCACAATTTTGTCTATCGAAAACAGTCTCTCTACTACAGTAGGGGTAAGGTTTGCATATACTCTTCCCTCAACAGACCCACTTTGTAGGATTACACTGGAATGTGTAGTTGTAGTTTGGTTCTTGCAGTTATTTTGAGATATGGATTTTGGCTTTGATATATATGAGGCTGCTGTCTACTTTTTATGGCATGTCCATCTTTTCGGGCTCCAGAATCATATCTAGTTTTAGACCAGCTACAGTTTGGCAATGAAATGGAAGTGCGTTCGCTTTGGGCTTCTACGATATATATAAAGTCAAATGTGAACAAAATACTACAGATAGAAATGGTTTGATCATAGCCATATCAACAACTGTCCAGCATAATGGTAAAAGCCCAAAACATTTTGAGATATCCCAATCTTTTTCTGATCACCATTCTTTCTCCAGTTAAAGGCTGAATTACAAATGTACTCTCTGCAAGTCTTCTTCAGTTAGTGCTGGTGCGGGCGCACGGTAGGTTAATTTCCATAACTGGTGGTTGGGTATATCCCTAAAGGTGGTGGAGGTTGACTAGAATGTTTACATCATGCTGCTGGTGTTGGTAACAAACTATCTCTTGTTAAGTGGCAGTGGATAGATGTTTTCGATGGTAAAAACTGGCAACAAATTAATCGGCATAACCACAAGCTCATTATTAACGTTGTAAAAAAGATGATGCCAAACATGAAATTTGAGAACTATAAAAGAAAGTTTGGGGGCACAAGACGGGGATTGTGGTGGAGCAGATGGCTTGAGCTTGAGGATAGTCAGTTCCTTCTTTCATAACTAGAGCTCGGAGAAGGAAGAGATAAGAGGGCCCGATGGAACAGAAACCTAAGGAGTTGGGGCAGATAAGTAGTTAATGCACCTGCTATTGAAGTAGGTGGTAATCCATAGTAGGGTAAGAGAGTGAAAATAACAACATTAGGTGTTTGTTTCACATATAGCTAGCAATGGTGTATCCAAGTGGTGATGCCAATTGATGCTAGTGGCAATGAATTAATACTTAATGAGCAATTACAATTGCAGGTCCGAAAAAAAAAGGCATTTGATATTCATTGTAATTCAAAAGGTTGATTACCATGCATAGCAAATAAAGCACAACAATGCCTAAAAAAAAAAAAGGAAAAAAGCGAAGTTTCAGTCATCGGACTTTGTGCCATTGCCAGCCATCACAGCACCCAAAGTCACAGCAAACACTGCACACAACAAACCTGGGTCGCGCCTCGCAGATTGCGGAGAAAATGCCTCTCTTAGCAACTATGTCAGTAAGTCAAATACCGAGCCAGCGCAAACAATGGAAAGCATACAGGGGCAGAGGTAGCATTATGGCCTCAGCAGACAAACCTCGACAGCTGCAAATATCAAGCATTTGTAGTTGGCTACTGTTGTGGTTTGGTCGATCCATCAGCATCTGCACCGCAGCATCAGTGACTCCATTACAGAACCTTAAAGATAAATCAGTTAATGCCTTAGCAGCAGTTGCAATGGTAAAAATAACTGCATCAGTTATTTTGGGAATGTAACCAACATCCAACACCGATAACGTCTTGCAAATTTTCCTATAGGCATGAAATAAAGACTTAATTCCCTTGTTAGTTACTTTCTCACATTTTCTGATGCACAGCTGCACAATTGGTAAGTCTCCCGCACCGAGAAGAGCAAGACCCACATCAGTGATGCGAGCTTTTGCTAAGTTTAGTCTTGTGAGTGTAGTAACTTTTGATATATAGAAGGGAGCCTGATCTCCAATGCGTTTGTACCCACTTGTGTCAAGTACCTCCAACTTACGAAACGAGGACAAATGCTCGAAAGCTTCACTAGTTAGAAGACTGCATGATGACAACCTTAATTCAACTACGGACCTTGCAACTCCTGTCATATTATCAATCACCGAGTCTGATAATAGAGGTGAAGTCAACACTTCAAATTTCTTCAGATTCCGGCATGAGTACAGAATTGACGAATATCCAGCTTCAGTAACCTTTGCAAACCCACCAAGTTTCACTGATTCCAACCTTTTACAACCTTCAGAAACATGGAACATGCCTTTATTGTCCACTCTTGTAAATGAAGCAGGACAATTCATTTTACTTCGAACAATTGAGAGGGCAATTAGACACTCGCAGAACTTCAAAGCCTGTAGTCCAATGTTGGTCAAGTCCCCAACCGATGACAATGTAAAAGGTCTGTCTTCAAGATCCAGAGGGATTTTCCTGACTGCATCTAACCACAAGACAAAGAGGCGTGCATCTGTTTGCTGTAACTTAAATTTTTGTAAACTTGGGGGCAGAAATTGTCCAAGAGGTCGTACATCAAATACATCACGTGAGGTCCCTCGGATTGTTATGGACAGCGACTGCAGGAAAGAAAAGTACTCATGAAATTGACCATCAAAGGAAAGCTCTTGTTCTAAAGAGTAATTAGCTTGAAGAGGCATCAGGGACAATTTGAAGAAGAAAGAGAGGACAAATATGTGAAAGATGAGAATACTTTACCTCTAACAAGGGCACCTTTTGGAGCATTTCTGCAAGTTTCCTTTTGAAAAGTTCTGGTGCATCACACCCAGCAAATTCTATAAGCAAGGACCTGATTCAGAAAAAAGAAAAAGGGGAAATAAGAAAACATACATTGGAAACAAATCCAGGAAGAAGTGACAAGAGTATGAAAGCAAGATATTGTTGGTGTAACCACAATGAACATTATTATATCTCGACTGTTCCATCTTCCGAAGGTGGAGATATAGAGTGAAATTAATGAATGCCAAGTGCAAAAGGTAATGCAGTTCAAGTTTTCTATACCCAAACAGACTAAAGAAGTTCAGATATCATCAAGGGTCAGCAAAGAAAAAAATTTCAAATTTAAATGAATTGGTTCCCAAATGAGTTATTTAAATCAACAAATCTGCTTCAGATATATCATGAATAAAATTACAAATCAGCTTCAGCAAGTGGAAAGATAATGGCTCCAGTGAACCATTAGATCTATATAAAATCCATTTATGCAGAGAGAATTTCAGGATAATAACAGTCTGAAATCCATCAATGGAGGCGATGAACGCCTTCTAAGCTCTGATAAATTGATTGCAATTTGCAACCACTTCTAAAGCTCTTATCATCAAAGATGTGAAACTATAATCAATGAAGCATTTCATAACAATTTACCGATATGTTGACATAGGAGAATACCTTAAGTTGGGGCACCTTTCTCCAATTGCACGCAGAATGTCGTAAGACAGATGGGTACATTTGAGCAAACTCAAATCTTCAATATGCTCACCGAGAATATTGATGATGGAGGAATCATTCCTCATTCGGAGGCACCCAGTAGTTAAACTCTTGGTTCCTGGGACCCTACGTACGACATGTTTTAGAGTCTCTTCATCGAGATAAAATCCCTATAAATCAAAGATACTGAAAAGTTCATCCCAGAAGTAAGAATCGCATTTAGCCAAACTAAAGATGGTCAAATGGACAGTCGTTTACGCTACATTCTCCACATGCATTTTACTCTATTCAATAATAAGAGGATTCATCACACTATCTTATCATGAATGTTTGAACCAGTACACTTTCTAGTGCCCACATACGCATTAGCAAAGTGAAGCCCAGAAAATGCCTCCAGTAGTTTTAGCTAGTCTACTAGTAAATCATACACAATAAAATTAGGGCATTTAATTAGAAAAGCAAAATCAACTTACCGAAAGATCGGAAGACGAAACAAAAGGAAGACGATATGCAACGGCAGAATTGAAGATTGGAGAGACACAAGCAGCGGTGCAAAGAGATGCCAAATCCATTTTTTCCAACACATTAATTATTATATGATCCGTAAATCTACCCATTGACGGCTCAAAATAGTCATCAGAGCTTCCTCCTCCTCCTTTTTCGCCGCCGTTGCCGCCACCAACTTCTCGGTACAGTGTCACTTGGCAGTTTCGTCCATGGATGGAAATATAAAAAAAAAAATTAATTCCTCAATTACCTGCAATTTCTCTAGCAAAAAAATTAGTTTATAAATTACTCTTTGAATGCAATTCATAATTTACATTTGCTGAGCACGTTTTCCATGGAGAATCTATATAACAATAATCTATATAGTGTAATTTCATGAGTGGAGTTCAAAATGTCTATTATTAATGAACACTTAATGAATTTATACTTTTTATAGATAGTAATGTCACGACCTGAACCAGGGTCTGGCAGTGACGAGCATTTCGAACCATGGAGACCCGAAACACCCCTATTTGTCTGGTAATAATGCACCTAATTCACATGATCAAATTAATGCGGAAGAAACACAATATAACGGAAACATGGTCAAGAATCATATGAAAACGAAAATGAGGAATAGTGTCCCACAATCTAAATTAACATCTCTAAAACCGTCTGCGAAATCTCTATTACATGACTGAAACAATGTCTATCCGAAATGTCAGACTACTGATTCTCTTGACCCCTAGACTGGGCCTCTGAACCTGTGAGGTTGGAGAGGAGAGAGGGTCAGCATAAAATTACTGGCACGCAGAGATATTGTAATACCCTGGGAAATTTTTCGTTGAAATTTTGTGCATAAACGTGTTGGGTTCTATCTTCTAGAATGAATTATAAATTTTTCCATGTGGAATGTCTTAGATTATGATCCACCATTGCGTATAGTATCGAATAAGATTTCCAACGATATGTGGACATTAAAAACGGACACCCGAGCGACGAGTTATAAACATTTCGATCGAACCGTGAATAGTAGTGAACAGTAGAACGTGCAGGAAAAAGTACTGAGGCCTGTCGTATTTTTGATCCAACTTTAAATGATCATAACTCCTTATACATAATGATCTGGGTGAGATACTATATATCAACAGAAATATATGAGAGTCCCCTTTCTAATAAAATTGGTTTCATCCGATTTGGATGTCGGAGTAAAACGTTATGGTTGATCTACTTCAGACTATCAAAATAGTCCATTAAAGGACAGATTCGAGATTTATTTGATTTTTAGGGGCGTTTTGGTCATTCCACCTCACCCAAAATGGGTCCAAACCCTATATTAAAGCCTATTAGAAGCATTATATGTTATATTTGATCAAATTCCCTCAAAAGAAAACCCTAAGCACCTACATCCAACTTCAAGAACCTCCAAAGTTCACCATTAATTCTGCAAATTTATTCAAGATTCCAAGTTCCTAGTTCAAGAACTTCAAGAACCTCCAAAGTTCACCATTAATTCTGCAAATTTATTCAAGATTCCAAGTTCCTAGTTCAAGAACTCCAAGAACCATCATTGAAAGGCACGATTAACACCTCAAAAATGAGTATCGATCTAAAGTTCATCATTCAAGGTATGTGGGGTTTTTCTACAAGAACTCTCTTTCGTTCTGGTGCCCAAAAGTAATTTTCTTTACAAAGGCATGATTTTTATTTGATTTTTACGAATTTGAAGCATGAACCCATATCTTATGATGATTATTATGAAATCTTGATATTTATGATTTTGAAAGATGAATTTACATGTGTGGAGATATAAAGCATGAATCTTGAACGATATTTATCATGATTTTGATATTTGGGTCATGAATTCCCATTGAAAATTGTGTTTTTTTGAGAAAGTGTGTGTTATAAGCATGTTGATGTTGAATATTTGAGATATTTTGAATGATTTGACCTTTTGGTCTTAATGGAGTTGTTTTGAACTTGAGTGTGAAAGAAATTCACAACGTGGTTGATTTTGATAGATGGGAAGCATGATGGCTCCCGATGTATATTTATATATTACTGAAATTTTTTTGTTGTGGATTGTCTTTGAAATAATCTGAGCTAAGTCCAGGAGAAATCTTTAGCACTGAGTGAGTGGGAGGTATAAAGTGACCTTACTTCCCTAGAACTACTTGCCCCTATAGAAGTGAGCCTGAGGCTGATTTATATAGTGATCACTAGTTTGTGTGGATTTGATATCGATAGTCCTACTCCGATGGCAAGGATAGGATGGTTCTCCCCAACGTGAGTTGTACGTTGGACTCCATGTAGCTCACATGATTTATGTTGGTTATAGGATCTCCCAGCGTGTGTGTGTTTCCTTGTGTCTATGGTGAATAGTGAAGTGATTTGAAAGTGGAATTGTGAAAGTTATTCTTTTGAAAGATTTAAATGATATTTACATTATGAGAATTGATATTCTTGATGAACTGAAAGTGATTGACAAATTATATGATGACTCACATGTGTCATTGTACTTATTTCATCCTCTTATGATTATGATGATTTTCTTCGGGCTATGTGAGTCTTTCATACATCCTGCATATTTCTTATAAATATTTATGATGATGATGTTTATAAAACTGCATACACCCACATATACTCGGTTCCTTTCCATGGTACTGACCCACATCTTCGAATATGGGCTGTATTTTCTCAGAATGTAGGTTCAGGTGCTCAGTTTCAGGTTCGACAGTGATTCTTCGGGCACGCTGTTCTACATCCTTTGTCGTGGTGAGTCCTCATGTTCCAAGGACATAATGTCTGATGTTGGTTTCACGGAATTGTTTACATTTGATAACTGAGTATAAGTCAGTTGGGGCATGTCTCAATGGCTCGCTGGTTTTATTGATTTTCTTAGAGGCTTGTCAAAGTAGTATAGATGTTGGGAGTTGACTAATAAGTCGTATTTTGTTATCTTTCTGAAATTATTTTATTCTTGGATGATGATTACTCTGTTGATATTTGAGGGTTATTTATGGAAACCCCATTGATTTGTTCTGAACTGAATGAAAATGGCTCAAAGGGTTAGCTTGGGGCTACTCGTAGCCTCAAGCACCGTGTGATGCTCCGGGACCTGTTTTTCGGGGCGTTACAGATATCAAAACAAAATATAATATTTTTACAAAATATAGTTGAGAGCCATTATAAAGCAATTTCGTATCAAATCATTTGAAAGCACATAGGTGTAATGCAATAGTTTTCTCACCAATCAACGAAATGCAACTGAGCTAGGAGGAATACCCTACATAATTTACACCAACTGTCAAACCCCGGTTGCCGCCGAGATTAGAGTATACATGATGGAAGACACATAAGATCACACAACATGGTGTCTCGACCCAATGTTAGTGCCCAAGATCACTTAGCCCGGGCTCCTACCTATAGTCCCAATTTGAGAATGACATGAAGTCAAGTACCCAAGATCACTTAGCCTGGTACTAATATTCCATGTCAGCAAACACGTTTTTCCAGTGATGAGACCTTGTGTCTCAAACGCCTTCTTTGGACATCCACCTTTCTCATGTAAAATAAATGCATTCAAATTTCATCTTATTCAATCACATACTGTATTCTGTAGGGTATCGTCATACTCGACTTGTAAGTCATCAATATCACATCCACATATGCATAATCATGTAAAAACCAAGGTGCTTCATCATTTACAAGTGGTGAACAATATTTATTTCAAATTCATGCTCTATTTTATTGATCACAATATAATATGGAGTATCGAAACATTAGCATGGGAATTTGAAAACAATTTATCATTCATATTTATCAAACTTCCATGGAAAATCTCAAATCACATATGCATGGTTTCAACCTTTGAAGTATATAGGCAAACAATTCCCATGACATAAAGTAAATGACTTAGAAATCATATTGAAAGCAAGATATTAGCATTTGATTGAAAACCCCCATTTAAAAGCATGTATGTTCATAAAAACTACATCCATGAGATTTTTGGATAACCCCACGTACCTCTATATGCGAATATGAAAGGTGCTTCTTGAATCCTACGTTGCGGAGATTTCAAATCTTCAATTTGTTTTGAAAACCCATGGTTGAATCTTAAACTATTTGGGTTTTTATTTTGAAACCCTAGAGAGAGTTCTTGAACAATTTGGATGAATGAAGGTGTATTTTGGGGTCTTTGGGAACTAAATTTCGTGTTTATGGCTAAATAAGGGTGGAAAAGGACCATTTTGCCCCAAAAACGGAGTGTTTAAGTCACCAGAATTCCTTATATAAGTGGTGCCTATGCTATCGCCTATGTTTACATAGACGGTTCCTATGCTATCGCCTATGTTTTACATAGGCGGTGCCTATGCTATCTCCTATGTTTACATAGGCACCGCCAACTACTTTGAAAGACCATAACTTCTTGCTCGGGTGTTGAATTTTAGCAAAATTGGTATCGTTGTAAAGCTAACTCGAAGACTTATCATTTGACACAGAGTAGGCTCTCTAATTCAAAATATACAGAGAGTTATGGTCGATGGAAGCTGACACAAATTACAACGTCCACTAAAACTTAATAGATTGAAATAGTTTTAACTCGTCCATGAGTTGAAGGACCTCTACGTTCTAAATTCAATCTTGAATGGATTCACATACTACGCAATTAATTAACATTCCATATTGGCATAGGATTTATGGCTTCGGGATTATCAACGCATCGAAATCATGGTTTTTATCTATCCCAAAATGTGGGGTGTTACATTATCTCCCCCTTGGGATCATTCATCCTCGAATGATGGGTAAGAACATATTGAAGCTTAGAGGTATGGAATAACGCGGACACGACATGTCCTCTAATAAATAGTACACTGACCTGAAACATGACCATATTTCTGGAACTACTGATGTTCTGAATTCTTATACCGGACATGCATATCTGATGCATGTAATACACTACTGAAGCTACTCATAAGCTAAATTATCATAATGAACATGCATACCTGATGCATGGATTTGTTACTGAGTTGTTCTCATGAACGCAGGACTAAATACACTGATAACCTGAACTTTTCTATTGAACATGCATTTCTAATACATGCATATCTGACTGAACTGACGTATGAATGTATGACTGAATACGCAATGACAACTGGTACGGAGCTTGTAATAAGAATCTATGCATGCAGCTGAATGGGGTATCTCCCCCCCTTGGGACCTTATGTCCCTCTATGAATGTTCAATTCACTAAGATACTTGGAAAACTAAGGCGATGCACAGGGCACCTACGAATTGAATCATAACTGAACATTTGGAATCTGAATTTAATGCATGATGCATGAACTGGGCTATACTCGTAACTACTGGTATACTCTATCTTGGAATAGTAGCATGTCTGAGATTTCGAGTAGCATGAATAAGTGCAAAGACGAGAAAACAAGTCATGCGAATCTAACTGCTAAACTGACTTATTGGCCATACAAACTGAATTATACTACACCCTCATACTTAACTGGAGTATTCTCTTCAACACTCTCTCTAAGGAAGCTCTAGCATTAATAGGGAGCCATGCATCTTGGGTATGGATTACACAGGACATCCAACTGAGGAAATCACAACATTGACACTACTCTGCAGTCTGGAATATAGACATATAACTCCTAAATTAGAATAGAATTTTCAGACCTTTGGGAATACAACTTCTTACTTTCAAGCTGAGAGCACTTCCCGAATATCCCTTAACTATACTATTCCCTATAAATATCATATTGATTCAACTCAGCTTAAAATTCTCATACGAGCATTGACAAATCTTTCTATAATGTCGGAAATAACTTAATCCCTTCGCCGTGATCAAGCCTAACTCTAAGTCACAAAAAAAATACAACATGCCAGACCACGATATTATTCTAAACCATATGATGCCACCTTCTATATCTCCTTTAAAGATCACATCCTAAGTATAACATGTCTTACCACTTCAATGACTACTCTGAACTCTTAATATGAAGTCGCTATTGCATATTGCGACCTTCCACTACAATCCCAAAACGTCATTCAAGCCTATTTTATAACCACATGTTGACTTCAAGACAACCACCCATAAATACATACTTCACATAGTTTCTAAACTATTGTCAATATAACTCCCACGCGCTACCTTAAGACATACACACACAAACTTTTCCACTAACCATCACATGTATGAAAGACTTGACGCTAAATCTTACTTCATACTTATGGCCTTATCTAAACAAGAATACTATGATCTTCCATCAACAAGAACATTTACATCATCACCACTATCATTGCATAGGAAAGGTCACTAAAAGGTTAAAACATAAGACCCTCAAGCGTGAAAAGATCTTTATACGGGACTGAGCACACTATAAAGAGTGAGTACATGCGTTATGAGTTGCATGACCTCAACTAGAGTTCATAACATAAGGAATGTGATTCCGAATACTTGAATGAACTACAACTCATTATCTTGGAACTGGAAGAGTATGTGACTCTCTATCATATAGCGGAATCATGAACCATTATCACGGAACTGAATCATAAGGCATGAGTAAGCATTCGGATAACAAAAAAATACTGAGCTAGGAATGGGTTGAGATTCACCCTCACTTTCTGATGTTCTATATCATACTACATCACTACTAAAATCTGAGAGCCTTACTTGGTCATTCGTTCTATCATCTCCCCCTTGACTTCAAGTCATCATCTAGAGTTTGGGAGATCCTTTACCATATTCTAACTGAACTACACTTACTGCACTCTAGGGTCTGAAAAAAAATGACAGTACACGCATATCATAGAACTTAACCCGAATGACTACCTTCCAGGATACACTCTATCTTTCCATAGCCACCAATAGTCATAGTATAATGCTTGCACACTTATTTATATCGGTTCAACCTTCAAAACTCAAACTTAGATTCTAACACTTAACATGGATATTTAGATCACCATATACCATCTAACTAGTCTTTCTCCACTTAACAATTCAATGGTACTACTAGTCACACAAATTATGTAATAGTCTTAGAAAAATATGCCGCAACCTCATATCACCTTGGCATACTTCTACACCATACCTACAACATTATATTTCATTACGAATCAATTTAAACTTAAGCCATTTCATACACCATTCAAGCCTATTAGATCACTTTCATATAACTAACATCATTGATCAAGAAATCATCACATCCACCTTTATGAACTTCAACTGTTCAAACTTAACGCCTAGTGCTATGCATGATTTACAACCCAACCTTACACAAAATTTTCACTTGGAAACTATAAATAAACATCAAGAAACACTAGTGCACTAGAACTTCATAACCACAATAATCGATCATGACCTAACGGTTTTCCTTATCATAATCCGTTAGCATGTACTATTTCAGCACCTCAAGCCTACTAATTTAATCCCACGACCATACACCATTAATCTCAATCCACTATTCTTACATCCATATTCTACATTAGATTCAATCCAATGGTCTAGCATCAATCATCTACCACCAATGACGAGGGCAACATGATATACTAATCCATCAAATTGGAACATTCTATCCCAAATACTTCAAAATCTGCTACATACCTTCTAACAAGTAGCACTAGTTTACAACTACCAATGAAAAGAGGGTCAAGGGGGGTTAAAGCCTCATAAATGACATGGTCAACCTTATAGTTATGTTATAACCCCGTACAATAGTATCTACTTATACTACTTTCTCACATCACAATTACTTACCCAAGCATACATTTACCCTACCTTCAAATTCCTCAAACAACCATGAGTCTATAATCATAACTTACTCGCTAATATAGCCATTTTCACATTCAAGCAACCAACAAATCACCCTGACCAACTACTCCTTCTCTACCTTCTACTAATAACACACAAGGACGAATCACTTCATTACCAACTCTATCTCATGCAAACAGATTCAACCATACATATATTAAACCAACGAAAGAACAACAAGTTGGACAACAAGTTGCTAGTGAATCAAAACTGGCCTCGCACGGCTTCACTAGACTTTGGTTTTGTATTTTGAACAAGAAAATGGGATGAATGACAAGTCAACTATGCTAGTGAATCGAAAGAGCCCCACACGGCTTCATTAGACTTTTTAGTTTCATCAACACAATGATAAAATATTTTCAAGAGATAGAAACTTGTCACACAATATTCCATAATCTGAGAATACACAGCTTACTTTGTATAGATAAAAATCTGAGTCAAATATTTCCCCCACAGATTATGATACAATCCACACACACTACTAGCTACCAACAGGTCATGACACTGACACTTTAACTTATACTACTATTTGGGTGGAAATACAACTCCAACACTCCTACTACACATATTTTGCCTTAAGCATGACTTCCGCAACATAAATTTCTGAAAAGGGCCGAATATATTCAATACAGAGGGCTGAATAGCATGATTTCGTCAAGATTAAGGTTCACACTAAAACCCATACACTCTGAAGCAATAACGGACTCTTCTCAAGTCCTTGCACACTTTTAAGATCTTATATGACGCGATCCGAAGGGATAATACCATTTAGACTCTAAACTTCTGCACTTGAATCACCCTAGTAATGTGATGGGTCTGAGAACATCTAAGTAAGGAAAGAATTTGGGATGATTTTACTTTCGTATGAATATCACCATAGCAAGAATTAGAGTATGAAGGAGGAACATTCTGACTATGTTGCACGAACTAGAATATGAAGAAAGAGAGACATTCCTAAACGTCTTGTAGCCTCCTACTTATAAGTATGGCGCGCTACACAACCATAAACAAGACTGTACCGAACGTGATTTTGTAGACACCCTGGGACCATGAACCGTGCTTTGATACCAATTTTTTCATGACCCAAACCAGGGTCTGGCCGTGACGAGCATTTCGAACCATGGAGGCCCGAAACACCCCTATTTGTCTGCTAATCATGAACCTAATTCATATGATCAAAGTAATGCGGAAGAAACACAATATAACGAAAACATGGTCAAGAATCATATGAAAACAAAAATGGGGAATAGTGTCCCACAATCTAAATTAATATCTCTAAAACCGCCTGCGAAATCTCTACTACATGACTGAAATAATGTCTAGCTGATAACTGGGACAAGGCCCCCAGTAGACCCCAAAAACTGAATATAAAATAAAAGGACTGCAGGACATAAGACCTTCCGAAACATAGAAGGCTCACCACTCGTCTCTGCAACTCTGTCTGAATGATCTACTGATTCTCTTGACCCCTAGACTGGGCCTCTGAACCTGTGAGGTTGGAGAGGGGAGGGGGTTAGCACAAAAGTACTAGCATACAGAGATATAAAAAAAAACATAATATTTTTACAAAATATAGTTGAGAGCCATTATAAAGCAATTTCGTATCAAATCATTTGAAAGCACATGGGTGTAATGCAATAGTTTTCTCAACAATATTTAATTCAAATTCATGCTCTCTTTAGTTGATCACAATATAATATGGAGTATCGAAACATTAGCATGGGAATTTGAAAGAAATTTATCATTCATATTTATCAAACTTCCATAGAAAATCTCAAATCACATATGCATGGTTTCAACCTTTGAAGTATATAGGCAAACAATTCCCATGACATAAAGTAAATGACTTAGAAATCATATTGAAAGCAAGATATTAGCATTTGATTGAAAACCCCCATTTAAAAGTATGCATGTTCATAAAAACTACACCCATGAGATTTTTGGATAACCCCACATACCTCTATATGCGAATAGAGTTTTAATAGATCGAAATAGTTTCAATTCGTCCTTAAGTTGAAGGACCTCTATGGTCTATATTCAAGCTTGAATGGATTCACATACTACGTAATTAATTAACATGCCATTTTGGCATAGGATTTATGGCTTTGGGATTATCAATGCATCGAAATCATTGGTTTTATTAGTCCGAAATGTAGGGTGTTACAAGTAAGCAATTAAAACAGTTTAAAAGAAGTACCCAGAGTTCACTGTATCATGTGTTTCTATTAACGGACAAACTTCAAAAGGTTATTACTTATTTGTAGTATAAGCGATAATACATTCAGTGTAATTTCATGGACATACATCTCTTTATAGAGTAGTATAGATTGTTGTGAAAATAGTACTTCCTATGGATCACAATTAGCTTAAGGTGTCTCAATAATGAATAAGATAATTAAAATTGTGCTCAAGATTCACTAAACATGTTCAGTTATAAATTGGGACAAAAACAAATCAAGAAAGAAAATTCAGCATATTAGAAGATAAGAACAACCAACAATAAACCTAATGTAATTTCACAAGTAGAGTTTGAGAAGGTAGGATGTATACAGATCTTACCTGTCTTTGTTGGTAGAGGGTGTCTCAAATAACTTTGAAGAATTCTATATTTCAATCTCCAAAATAATGCCTTCTATTTATAGGTGTTAACCCAACGGCTAGTTTGATTTCATTAATGTCAATTTTATCAAATAGTAAGTAAACATAACAATATTAGAGTAGGAAAGATTATCCAAATCAATAATAAGCATTCATATGTTACCAAAGGCTTGTTAACGGTTAGTTTGATGTAAGATTAGAGAAAGTTCTCTCACAATAATAATGAGCATTCCTGTGTTACTCCAACGGCTAGTTAACGGTTAGTAAATATAAGATTAGAGAAAGAATGCTTTTCCAAATTATTCATTTTTGTATTACTCCAACAGCTAGTTTGATGTAAGATTAGAGAAAGTGCTCTCACAATATTAATGAGCATTCCTGTGTTACTCCAACGGCTAGTTAACGGTTAGTAAATATAAGATTAGAGAAAGAATGCTTTTCCAAATTATTAATTTTTGTACTACTCCAACAGCTAGTTAACGGTTAGTCAATATAAGATAGGAGAAAGCTTTTCCAAACCAATAATGTGTATTCTTGTGTTACTCCAATGACTAGTTAATGGTTAGTTTAAATAAGATTAGAGAAAGAATGTTTTTCAAAATCAACAATTAGCATTCTTGTGTTACTCCAAGTCTCCAACTCTAATATTACAACAAACTAACCATTAACTAGCCGTTGGAGTAACATATGAATGCTTATTATTGATTTGAAAAATCTTTCTTACTCTAATATAGTTACATTTACTTATTATTTAATAAATTATTTTATCTGCCATTAATGAAATCAAACTAACCGTTAACTAACCATTTGGGTTAACACCTATAAATATGAGGTATTATTTTGGAGACTGAAATATGGAATTCTTCTGAGTTATTTGAAACAGCCCCTATCCACAGAGACACAGGTAAGATCCTTATACATCCTACCTTCTCAGACTCTACATGTGAAATTACATTATGTATGTTATTGCTTGTTGTTCTAATCTTCTAATATGTTGAATTTTCTTCTTTGATTTTTCTGTTGTTAAACTTTCTTGTTTATTTGATGTTCTACCTAAGAAACAATCCTTCTTATGCCCTATTTGTCCATGGCTACGCAACAAAGACTCCCCCTCCCTAATAGTTTCATTCACTCCACTTCTCCTTTTCAATTAATTCACTTGGATCTTTGGGGTCCTTATCATACTCAAACTTATAATGGTTTTAAAAAATTCTTGACAATAGTAGATGACTTTACTAGAGCTACTTGGACACATCT
>NW_025849329.1:0-1127 GCF_002878395.1 Capsicum annuum
AGTAATAACTAAATTTATTTAACTAGAATTAAATATGAATTAATAAGTTCAATTATAGTTTCAATTAATCTCATGATAAATACACTATCAATTAAGTGTGTTCATCCTGAGTAGAGTGATCAATTGACCAATTTTATTTGAAATGATTAAAACCAAACCATAATTAGAAATAACTATATTGATTTAACTAAAATGAAAGATGAATTAGTACGTTGACTTACAATTTCAATTAATTTTATAGTAATTACATGAACAACTAAGTGTTTCATCTTAAGTAGAATGATCAATTGACCAATTTTATTTGAAATAATTAAAATCAAGCAATTATTAGTAATAATTAAATTAATTTAACTAAAATTAAAGATTAATTGATACTTTTAATTATAATTTCAATTAATCTCATAGTAATTACATGGCCATCCAAGTGTATTCGTCTTAAGTAAAGTGTTAATTGACCAATTTTATTTGAAATGATTCAAATTAAGATATTATTAGTAATAACTACATTGATTTAACTAAAATTAAAGATGAATTGATAAGTTCAATTACGATTTCAATTATTCTCATATTAATTACACGATCATCTTAGTTTGTTTGTTTTGAGTAGAGTGATCAATTGACTAATTTTATTTAATAGCTAAATTGGTTTAATAATTACAATTTCAATTAATCTCATAGTAATTACATGATCATTTAAGTGTATAACCTATTGCAATAGATTTAACCTGTTGCAATAGATGAGTCATCTGTTGAAATTATCAAACAGATATACACATATGTTACAATAGATTGGTAATCTATTGTAACAAATGTCTTTATCTGTTGGTCATTTCCAATAAATGACCAATTTGTTGCAACATATGACTTTATCTGTTTGTCATTTACAACAAATTACTAATTTGTTGCAATAGATGACTAATCTGTTGCAATAGATATCTTTATCTGTCTGGTCATTTTCAACATATTACTAATTTGTTGTGACAGACGATCAATCTATTGCAATAGATGTCTTTATCTACTTGGTCGTTTCCAATAGATTACCCATCTGTTATCAATCTATCTTTAATTTTGTTGTAATAATAAATAATCTTGTGTTGTTATTTAATTTTAGGCTATGACCTTGCTCT
>NW_025849330.1:0-1827 GCF_002878395.1 Capsicum annuum
GTTAGAAAGTCTTCTTGTTGCTACTATTATGAGTCATGATACTAAGGATTCTAAAAGTTATATTTATGGACTTCATGGCAAGCTATGCTACTAATTATGTTGAACCCGTTAATGCTTTGTAATATTCATGTTATATATATTCACATATTTGTGGATAAATTATACTCGACGATGAATGATAAGATATAAAGATATGCTTCACTTTACTTCCCTTTTACTTTGCACTCGTGGGTCTTGTTATTTAATTTAGACCTTGTGGGGATTTCACTTTACTTTAGCCCTTATGGGGCTTATTATTTACTTTAGCCCTCGTGGGGCTTGGACTTTACTTTATCTATTGTGTTAGGGGAACTGGAGCACTCAGAGGAGTGTTGGGATTTTAGCTATTGTAGACGTTTTAAGGTAGAAGAGGTTAGACAGGCTGTTCGCAGGATGCGAAGGGGTAGGGCGACGGGTCCAGATGAGATACCGGTGGAGTTTTGGAAGTTCGTTGGAGAGGCTGGAATTAGGTGGTTGACTGGATTGTTTAATGAAATCTTCAAGACGGCAAAGATGCCCGAGGCTTGGAGGTGGAGTACCATGATCCCTCTCTATAAGAATAAGGGTGACATCCAGAGTTGCAATAACTATAGGGGGATTAAGTTATTGAGTCACTCTATGAAGATCTGGGAGAGAGTGGTCGAGGCGAGGCTAAGATAGATAGTGTCTATTTTGGAAAACCAGTTTGGATTTATGCCTGGCCGCTCGACGACGAAGGCAATTCACCTGGTACGGAGGTTGGTGAAACTGTATAGGGAGAGGAAGAAGGACCTGCACATGGTGTTTATCGACCTGGAGAAGGCTTATGACAAAGTACCCAGGGAGGTGCTTTGGAGATGCTTGGAGGTGAGTAGAGTACCGCTGGCATATACCAGAGCAATTAAGGATATGTATGATGGAGCAAAAACTCAGGTGAGGACGACGGGAGGAGACTCAGAGCATTTCACTGTCCTGACAGGATTGCATCAGGGATCTACTCTTAGTCCCTTTTTGTTTGCGTTGGTGATTGATGTGTTGACGCGGCGTATTCAAGGGGAGGTGCCATGGTGTATGCTTTTTACAGACGATATAGTTCTGATAGATGAGTCTCGAGGGGGTGTGAATGCCAAATTAGAGGTGTGGAGGCAAACTCTTGAGTCTAAAGGGTTCAGGGTGAGCAGAAGCAAGACAGAGTATGTGGAATACAAGTTTAATGACGTGAGGCGGGGGAATGAGGTAGTAGTGAAGATGGAGTCACAGGAGGTATGTAAGAGGGATAGTTTCAAGTATCTCGTGTTCGTGATCTAGAGTAACGGTGAGATTGATGAGGATGTTTCGCACCGTATTGGGGTGGGATAGATGAAGTGAAAACTCGCGTCGGGGGTACTGTGTGATAAGAAGGTGCCGCCCAAGCTTAAAGGCAAATTCTACAGGGTGGTAGTCCGGCCGGCCATGTTGTATGGAGCGGAGTGTTGGCCAGTTAAGAACTCCCACATCCAAAAAATAAAGGTAGAAGAAATGCGGATGTTGCGCTGGATGTGTGGGCTGACTAGAGGGGATAGAGTTCGGAATGAGACTATCCGGGAGAAGGTTGGTGTGATACCAGTGGAGTACAAGATGCGGGAAGCCCGATTGAGATGGTTCGGACACGTGAAGAGGAGGGGCATGGATGCCCCGGTCCGTAGGTGTGAGAGGCTAGCGTTGGATGGTTTTAGGTGGGGTAGGAGTAGGCCGAAGAAGTACTGGGGTGAGGTAATTAGGCGGGACATGGAGCAGTTACAGCTCACCGAGGACATGACCCTAGATAGA
>NW_025849331.1:0-332 GCF_002878395.1 Capsicum annuum
GTGGGCTCGGGGGC
This sequence comes from Capsicum annuum, assembly GCF_002878395.1. Taxonomy (NCBI): domain Eukaryota; kingdom Viridiplantae; phylum Streptophyta; class Magnoliopsida; order Solanales; family Solanaceae; genus Capsicum; species Capsicum annuum. The sequence continues at coordinate 15 of NW_025849331.1, forward strand.
CAGGCGTGATTTTTGCCAAAAATCGATTGAGCTACCCCAAACTAGTAGGGGAGTGTCACGCCCCAAAATCCTATCGGGCCGGACTGGCACCCGAAGCCGAGAAGGCCTGGCAGAACCCGTTCAGATACCTGTACTTTCACTTACATGTCACCAAAAATTTGGATAGCACTTCGTTGCATATAGAAGGGTCTAATTACCTGTATCAGCACAACACACACCAATATATATATATATATATAATACTTGGCCGTCGGGGCCACCACATATACAAATATAACATCACTATATAAACTTCCTTGACTTTACCCTTCCTTATGT
>NW_025849331.1:432-1017 GCF_002878395.1 Capsicum annuum
TTGCATATAGAAGGGTCTAATTACCTGTATCAGCACAACACACACCAATATATATATATATATATAATACTTGGCCGTCGGGGCCACCACATATACAAATATAACATCACTATATAAACTTCCATGACTTTACCCTTCCTTATGTCTACAAAGCCTCTAGGATATACATGACATAACTAGGGTCGGGACAAACCCCCACCCAGACATGACTCCTGTATAATAACAAAACATAAGGGAACGACTCGGAAAGCTCCGAAGCAAACTGGAGCTCACCAACAATAGTTGTACAACCTGGCTCCTATCTCTGCTGTGAATGAGTTGAAGCACCTGTGCCTGCAGCATGAAATGCAGGTCCCCCGTGAGGGACGTCAGTACGAAATATGTACTAAGTATGTAAAGCTGGAAATAATCATATGTGATATGGGGGATCAAGAAAATCAGACACAAGTGAATAAATCATAATAGAAGTGAACCACACTTCATAAACACTTTTAGGATCATGTACATTATCATTACTCTGAATTGGGTTCTTGAATTCAAACACATTTGTGGAACGGTATACATTCGTTCATTTTATTCTTTACA
>NW_025849332.1:0-1913 GCF_002878395.1 Capsicum annuum
TCCTCAAATCCAATAATAATTATATTGGATTTGAGGAAAAATAATTGGTTTGGAACCATTTATATTTTAAATTTATTCCTCAAAAATAATATTATCAGAAAGGGTGATAATATGTTGGGTTCAAGTCCCATCGATTCATGCCTAAGACACCTTTATATGGATAAGATGTTGAGTTTGAATCTCAATACACCATATTGATGATGTTATGATGGCTAAGACAAAATAATGGGTGTTTAATAAAAGGTCATGAAACATATCCCATAAATATTCTCTATTCCATGAAGTGAATATGGTAGAATAAATCTGAAAGTTGACAACTTGCTTTATTGTTGAAAGAAGACAAGTGATTGAATGCCCGAATATAAACGTGGAGAGACAATATGATAATAATCATAAAAAGTGATGATATTTTCACATGCTTATTATGATTATAAGATATGCTAGAGAAAAATTCTCTACATCATATGTATGCCTCAATTTGCTCCTGAAGTAGCAATATGATGAAATAGGTTATAAGATATATAAGCTATCATAATTTGATAGGCTTAAGACACGATTATATTTCATTCTTGGGGAATGGGAATTTTGATTATTATAAGCACAGATCCATTCCCTGGGGTGAACGTGATAATATTTAGTGAAGCTTATTAATATAAACATGTACTTGATTGTGATGGTATGACAACTCACCTCCGAAAGAGGCAGAATAGCTGAGATGAGTTATTTTAAAATCTACTTCTAAAGTAGTAAATCTGAAATTAATTCATATAATAGTAAATCTGAAATTTACTAAAGCAAAAACATATATCATGATAAACTTGGAGTTTACTAGATTAAAAGTTCATAAGTCGACATGAACGATTGCGATATTCCAAAGATGTGCATACTGAGTATTGAACATATATTGAAGAATTAGAAAATTCTTCATAAACTTTAATGTTGCTTGTTCTCATGATAAGTTGGTTGGACCAACTAATTGTTGGATTGAATTCCTCAAAATCTAAAAAATATAAAAGGTGAATAAGGGCTCGTTCACCTATCATGTGATATGTTGAAATGATGTATCAATAAGATGATCATATGTACATTCATGGTCAACTTATGTTTGAGATTCATAAAGTTACTTGTTCAATGTAAATTGAGCAAAATTTTTAGATTGTGTAATCAAGATAATTCATCTTGATGATGATGGTTTAGCATTGAATGCCTTCCATAAATAGCTGAACCATTACTAATGAGAACAAAGTTTCATGTATTGGTATAAAATATGATATATTGCATCCAATAGCACTTGTATGCATTAGACCAATATATTATGATTATTTCTTCCCTCTCAATTGGTTCAAGGTTAGGAACCAACTATTCCATCTAATAGTTTTGATGTGCGGTATACGATTAATAAATATACTATGATGCACAAAGATAGATTCCTTAAAGAAGATGGAGGATGTATGTTAGTTTTCCTAAGATAAGGGGGAGATTATTAGCAACTATGAAATATGTTATAAATTATCATCAGATCCTTATTCAAAAGATAATTCAAGTTTAATGTCGAAAGCATCTCATATTTAGTTGCACGTGCTCCTATTTTGTGTCCATAAAGGATAAAGTCTATGCATACGTTAAACATAATAGACCAATCGGTTCTAAATGAAATAATCCTTGAAAAGAATAAGGATAAAATAATCATGATAAGAAGGCAATGTGATCTTGAAGATCCTACGACATAACACTTCATGAAACCTTATGAGAGGTTTAGGTACTTGAAAATAATGAAGTGATGAGATCTCAAAATGTTATGTCGCATTGTGAACCGATACAAAATAGGAAATCGTCAACGATATCTTTGATACAATATTAGCGCACTATTGTAAAAGATTATGAGGATCTGAATTCTACTTTAATTTAAGCAT
>NW_025849333.1:0-5723 GCF_002878395.1 Capsicum annuum
GATACTACGAAATTCCTACCTAAAAAATATCAGACTTTTCCTATTTGAAAAAAATTGAAATAAATTTTACATATTAAAAATTACATAAAAATTTCTACAAGGAACATACTGTATATGTCTTATTGTGTGAGTAATATTTTTGTAGACTTTAAAGTCCAATACAAGGCTACACATTTCACAGTCAAATGCAATGTTGTATCAGTGTCCCTAAAAGATTGACAGTTAACCAAATAAGGCCTTCTTTGAAAAGAGAAGTAAAGGGTTCTAGTGAATTCCATTTCTTTGTGTACTGTGGCTTTGACTAATTTGGTGGAGTAGGTAAGCGTCTTGTAATAAGAGGAGTAGTTAATTTGATACATAAAATCTCGAGAATTTGTTTTTTCCCCTTACTCGATTCCTATCCCATAGGCATGTATAGTGTTTGAATCAATAGAGATACGGATCCGAAGAACCTAATTGTTTTGGCTTAAACTTTGTATTTGTATTTAAAAATTCACTTAAATATGCATGTATATATAACCTCTCCAGAATCCCAAAACTATCTTTTCTAAAATATATAAATTATGACCTTGCAATCCTAGCTTACTGTGACTCGTACGGCTTATGCTTTTGCAGTAAGTATTGTTAGCCAATTCATATCTGTGCCGATGGTCAAACATTGGGAAGCTTTGGAATAGATTCTATGTTACTTGAAAGGGGACCCTGCACTTGGCATATTGTATAGCAATCAAGGTCATATTCGCGTTAAGTGTTTCGCAGATGTTGACTATGCTCGATCTAAAATTAATAGGAGATCGACTACAGGCTAGTGTGTCTTGTTAAACAACTATGTACATTATTATAGCCTAAAATTCATATACATAATAATTCTTAAAATAACCAAATATGTTACTATTCATTTCACATTAGATTCAGAATCGAAAGTTCAATAAGTTTCCAATCATGGAGATGTCGAGGTGTTTGTTATATGAGAAGGGCCTACCAAAAAATTTATGGACAGAAGCAGCTAATACTGTAATTTTTTTGCTGAACAAGTTGCCTACCAAAGCGGAAAGACACCTTTTGAGGCATGGCAAGGGTATAAGCCATCTTTATTACACTTAAAAGTCTTTGATTGTCTGTGTTTCTCTGGTATTCCATAGGTTAAGAGCAACAAGTTAGACAAAAAGGCTTAACCTAGATTCTTTATTGGTTATAGTACAATCTGTAAAGTACAGAAGTTTTCAGCCTCATATTGAAAAATTATGGTAAGGGAGAGATGTATTTTTTATGGAGAATGAGCAATGGGACTGGGACAAAGTTAACCAGAAGTAGACTACGAGCAATCTACCAAATTCTGATAAAAATATAAATGATCAATCTGTGAGAGGAACAAGGTTTCTCCCAGACATATACTAGAGATGCAATGTGACCATTTTAGAGCCTTCTAGATTTGAAGACATTGTTTTAGACCCTAAGCGGCAAGTTGCAATGGAGGAGGGGCTTGTAATGATCGAGAAGAACAAGACATGACATCTTATGAAAAAGCCTCAAGATAGAATGATTATTGGTGTGAAGTGGGTTTACCGCACAAAATTGAATGTTGATGGTTCTGTTAACAAGTTTAAGGCAAGGCTTGTAGTTAAGGATTATGCATAGATTTTTTGTGTTAATTAATCTGATATGTTTGCCCCAGTGCTAGGTTCGATACAATCAGATTCCTTCTGAGTATTTCTACACAATGCGGCTGTCATGATCCGAGCCTAGACCCTGACCGTTACGGATATCCCAAGCCAATAAAGACCCAAAAAGACCCCTTAACATTTCTTCATAAGCATAGTTATAATTAAAGTGCGGAAACTAGGCCTGTAAGTTATGAAGTTCAAAGAAATCAACAGTTAAATCTCAAGTCCTAAAATATGACATGAAAATATTTATTTAATTAAATCTATGAAGCCTCTGACAATATGAATAGAATCTTATGCCAGGATGGCCCCAGCGAATACCATAAAATCAAAATAAAACAAGTTTGACTAAAAAGAATAACCATGGCCCTTTGAAAGAAGGATGACTCACCACCTGCTAGCTTTCGTCCCGAGTATGATCCTAAATTAAATCGGACCGCGAGGATGAGCTTCGGAACCTACATCATATAAAAGGATGTAGTGTCCGGGGACAGTTAGTACAATAAGTACTGACATGTAACCCAGGGAAAGAAAATCCAAAGTAATTTAAAACAAATTATAAAGTTCATGTCATAAGCTCAAAACGAAAATAATAAGTAGTAAGTGACCAAAAAGTAAAAAAAACATAATCATTTGAAAACGTTTATTTTCTGGACTATGTTGTTTACACCGACATTAAGTAACACACAGGCTAAATGGATCCAGTCCATACCCAACTAGCGGGGCCCTAATCCATGTTAGCTGCATGGACTGAGATAGTCAGATTTTGGCCATCATAAAGTTGATCTAATCAGCTTCTAGGTGTGTCTTAAATTTTAAAACAGAAATAAAAATAGTTTAGGTACAAAAAAAGGAACAACTGATAATTAAGATGTAAAATTAAAAAAACAAAAAGGTGACAATTCATATGTGATTTTGACCATTGGTTCCACATTTTATGTGGAATTTCATTTGGTATTCTTGTTAAAAAAGGAAAAAAATATTTATTATGCTTCACCTTCAATTAGAAGAATCAATTTTTGCCCAAAAATGAAAGAAAAGAGTTTTGAGTACCTGACATTATGAAATTCTAAGCAATAAAAATTTAATTTAATTGTATGCCAACTCTCTACTATAGGATATTTATTAGGCATAATACATAAATATGACCATAAACTTGACACCAAATTATAACTTTGACCTTAAACTTTCATAGTGCACAAATAGGACCTTTAACTATTCAATACCTGAACAAATATGACCTCCAATTTTGCAATCCCCATACGCGAGTTTCACTCGTACCTACGTGGAAAGCTCATCCAATCACACGGTGCAATGTCGTTAAAAGGGATGACTTGGAGGGAGGTCATATTTGTGCAGTTTTAAATAGTTAAAGGTCATATTTGTGCACTGTCAAAGTTTTATTTTTTGTGTTAAAATGACGTTTTTATTATTATTATTACTAAAAATTACACAAATACACAACTTATGTTTCTAATATTATAAAAAATCTCAACTCCCTAAATATATTACAAAAATACCAACATATACATAGAATGCTTTGTATATGTCGGTTTTGTATGTATATTAATTGGGAGAGAGAGTAAAGTAATTTAAAAAGTGGAAGAGAGTATAATTACTTACAAAAGGATTGGTATTTATTATTATTATTATTATTATTATTTTATTTATTTATTTCTATAGCAGCAACTCCTAACTTTTTTTTTTACTAAAAAAAAAGCCACTAGCAGGGATCGAACCCGCGCAGTAGGTTGAAAGAAGCACCCAAGAAGAGCAAATAACACCACTGGGCTATCTAAGTGACTTGTTTCATGTAGTTCAACATTAATATACGTACATAAATATAGATTTTCTACCTTATATATACAACATAATCTTTTTACCAAGGGGGTTCGGATGAACCCCATGACAACCACGTAGGTCCGCCCCTGCGTTAATTTAATAATTTTTGATAATGTTAATTTAATACTAACATTTTAATAACGTTAATTTAATATACGACTACTACTATCCTTAATAACATTAATTTGTTAATATTTTATTAAAATATAATTTTTTTTATTATTAGTATAGTTTCATCTTTAATTTAATATTTAAATAAATTATATTTAGATATATTATATAACATAAATTCGCCCTTTGATTTATAATATATATACATACCCGCACGATTTTTTCGTATGAGGCTGACCCACCTAATTAATAAATCTTTAATATTGCTCTTTTTCCGCAATGACAAAAGAAATTAGATGTCATTTTTATCTTTGAGCCAAAAATAATGAAAAAATAATAGTGAAAAGTCATTTAAAGGTCATATTTATGTAGTTTTGAATAGTTAAAGGTCATATTTGTGCACTGTCAAAGTTTAAGGTCAAAGTTATAAATTTGGTGTCAAGTTTAAGGTCATATTTATCTATTATGCCCTTAGATTTTAAGCTGAACGCGCCCAGTTTTGCATGTTGATACGCGTTTTGCCACGTAGGATCGGAGGTTATATTTGTGCAGTTTGGAATAGTTAAAGGTCATATTTGTACATTGTCAATGTTTAAGGTCAAAGTTATAATTTTGGTGTCAAGTTTAGGGTCATATTTATGTATTATGCCTATTTATTACAATATAAAGTAGGATATAAAACGCCAAGATTTTCAGCCGCAATCAAGGAAAAAATTTAGCTACCAATTTAATACTAATTCCTACATATTGATTGTGTTTGTAGACTTTAAAATTCAATACAAGGCTACGCATTTCATAGGCGAATGCAATGTTGTATCAGTGTCCCTACAAGATTCACAGTAACCAAATAAGGCCTTCTTTGAAAGAGAAGTAATGAGTTCTAGTGAATTCAATTTCTATCTGTAGTGTGGCTTCAACTAATTTGGTGAAGTAGGTAAGTGTCCTGTAGTAAGAGGAGTAGTTAATTTGATATATAAAATCTCAGAGGATTCAGTTTTTCCCCTTCCTCGATCCCTATCACATAGGTATAGTATAATGTTTGAATCAATAGAGATACGGGTTCGAAGAACCCAATAGTTTTGGTTTAGACCTTGTATTTGTGTTTAAAAATTCAATTAATATGTATAAATAACCTCGCTAGAATCCAAAAACTGTCTTTTCTTGAATTCATAACTCTTAACCTTAAAATCCTAGCTTAATGTGACACTTCTGGATATTGTTTTTGAGGTAAGCGTTGTTAGCCAATTCATGTCCTCGCTTACGGTCAAATATTGGGAAGCTTTGGAACATATTCTATGTTACTTGAAAGGAGCTAGCTCCTAGACTTGGCATATTGTATAGCAATCAACGTCATGCTCGTATTGAGTGTTTTGCAGATGTTGACTATATGCTCGATCCAAAATTGATAGGAGATCGACTACAGGCTATTGTGTCTTTGTTGGAGGGAACCTAGTTTCATGGAGGAGTAAGAAGAAAAGTGTTGCATCTCTTTCCAGTGCAGAATCTAAGTTTAGAGCTATTTTACTGTCTATATGTGAGATTATGTGAATATATCATCTTTTAATGGAAATTTGCTTAAAGCATCATGCACTAGCAAAGCATTGGTGTGATAATCAAGTTGCTCTTTATATTGCCTCAAATTAGCTATTATCATGAACAAACTAAACATATTGAGGTTGACTATCATTTTATTTGTGAGAAGTTTCAGGAAAACCTTATTTAATTTCCACTGGTTACATGAAGACAGGAGAGCAACTAGTTGATTTGTCCACAAAAGCATTGAATGTAACTCAAGTTGATTATCTTTGTAATAAGCTGGGCATGATCAATATCTGAAGGCTTGTATGCATCCACCACGATACGAGGGGTTAGGTCCCTAACCAATTCTTCAGCTAATAATCGAAAAATTTCTATTTGAGTTTTCCATAGTAATGAGAACCTGGTCCGTCACCAGGTTGTATGACGTAAAGAGCTGAAAGTAAAGAAGATGAGATGTTTTACGTGAAAACCTGATACGGGACAAATGATCATCTTATCTTTTGATGACATCTTTAGAGGCCAACACATAGAGGCTCAAGACTAGGTCACCTTGAGGATACGAGAACA
>NW_025849334.1:0-921 GCF_002878395.1 Capsicum annuum
TTTTGGGATGTCACACTCCCTAACTTTGAGTTGATGATAATCAGAACGAAGTTCTATCTTTGAGAAATAACTTGCACCTTGCAATTGGTCAAACAAATCATCTATTCTCGGAAGGGGGTACTTATTTTTTATGGTGACTTTATTCAGTTGGCGGTAATCAATGCACATACGCAAAGAGCCATCTTTCTTTCTCACAAACAACACAGGATTACCCCAAGAAAAAATACTGGACCTTATGAAACCCTTATCTAGTAGATCTTTGAGTTGCTCTTTTAACTCCTTAAGTTCTGCAGGGGCCATACGGTAAGGAGGAATAGAAATGGGCTGAGTATTGGGAAGAAGATCAATCTCGAACTCTATCTCTCTATCAGGAGGTATCCTTGGGAGATCATCCAGAAAGACATCAAAAAACTCATTAACAATGTTAACAGACTGGAGAGTTGGAGTTTCAGACTTAGTGTCTTTAACTTTAACCAAATGGTAAATACACCCCTTGGAAATAAGTTTTCTAGCTTTGAGGTAAGAGATAAAATAACTCTTGGGTGACACAGAATTCCCAGACACTCAAACACGGATGCACTTGGAAACTGAAACTTGACCACTCAGGTACAACAATCAATAGAGGCATAAGAAAAATACAGCCAGTCCATACCCAGAATCACATCGAAATCTACCATGTCTAACTCAATCAGATCAGCCAATAAGACTCTATGAAAAATGATAACAGGATACTTTTTATACACTTTCTGGGCAACAATCGAATCACCCACTAGGGTAGAAACTAGGATAGGCTCAAGAATAATCTCAGGACTCATTTCAAACTTCACAGCAATCAAAGGTGTAACATATGAGAAACTGGATCCAAGATCCACCTAAGCATACACATCATACTGAAATATACGAAGCATACCAGTAACAACA
>NW_025849334.1:1021-2392 GCF_002878395.1 Capsicum annuum
CCATGTCTAACTCAATCAGATCAGCCAATAAGACTCTATGAAGAATGATAACAAGATACTTTTTATACACTTTCTGGGCAACAATCGAATCACCCACTAGGGTAGAAACTAGGATAGGCTCAAGAATAATCTCAGGACTCATTTCAAACTTCACAGCAATCAAAGGTGTAACATATGAGAAACTGGATCCAAGATCCACCTAAGCATACACATCATACTGAAATATACGAAGCATACCAGTAACAACATCAGGACCTATTCCTGGTGAAATAGTAAAGCATAGAATCTATTCAGGCGTTGCTCGCCAGCATTGCTAGAAGAGGCGCCCTGAGTTGGGGTTGGGCGAGTCGCTGGAATTGGAGCACTAACAGTCTGAGTCTGATTCTGAGGGCGATAGTCATAATGCCCTTGTCCATCCTGTGGACAGTCTCTAACTCTGTGACCCATGTCACCACACCGGAAACAACCCCTCTTCTCACCCCAACACTCACCCGAATGAGCCCTACCACACTTAGGACACAAATGACGATTTGGCTTACTGCCAACACTGTACTGGGATCTGGATGAATGTGACCTGCTACCTTTCTCCTGCCTACCTCTAGCATAGGAGCACTAGCAGATGACGGTGCTGGCATAGACGAACGATCTTGATACTGAAGGCGACTCCCTCCCTACAATTTAGTTTTACCCTATCCGTGCTACTCGGACATAGCTCTCTTATTCCCTCTCATTGTATCTCTCTCCTTAATCTTGTCTGCCTCAATCTGTTGGGCATGAGTCATCAGCCTAGAAAGATTTATCTCACTATTCAGCATTGCAGACCTACACTCCTTAACCATATAACTAGACACTCCAATCACAAACTTACTCATACTAGCTCGATTATCAGCCACTAAGTCAGGAGCATACTTGGACAACTGATTAAACTTTAGACAGTACTCCCTAACAGTCATAGAGCCCTGTCGCAGGTTCATAAACTCTTCCACCTTCGCCTCCTCATCTCCAAAGGGAAAAACTTATCCAGGAATGTATCCTGGAACTCTTGCCAAGTTGTAGGGACAACTCCCTCACCTTTACCTTTCCTTTAAGCAAAAACCCAGTCATAAGCAACGTCTTTCAACCTATACGCAGCTAACTCCATACTATGTTCCTCAGATATAGACATCACCTGAGTAATCTTCCGCACCTTCTCTAAAAATAACTGTGGATCCTCATCAGACTTGGACCCATAGAATTCTGGTGGATTCATCTGCATGAAGTGATGGATCCTGGCAGCAGCTGAATCACCTCCCTACTGCTGTGGATCCGAGGCTCGGTTGGCCTAAACATTTGCAGTAACAGCTTGGGTCAGCGCCTGAAAGGCTGCCCGAA
>NW_025849335.1:0-1349 GCF_002878395.1 Capsicum annuum
AATTTGTTGCAATAAATGAGTAATCTGTTGTAACAAATAAGTAATCTTTTGCAACATATATGACTAATCTGTTGCAATAAATTACTCATCTGTTGGATTTGTTTTATAGTGTTGTAATATGAATCCAACATATGAGCATCTGTTGCAACAAATTAGTCATATATTGCAACAGATTACTCACTTGTTGCAATAGATTACTCATATGTTGGATTTATGTTGCAGGTTTTATCCATTGTAGCAATAGCAAATACACCAAATAAGAAATTCAACAAAAATTATAAGTTTACTTACAAAATAAGCTATGAAGTAATGTCCAAGTGATATACGAACAAAATTTGACCTAAATTTTTTTTAAAAAAAATTCAACAGGGGCACAACGAATAAGTAAAACACATGAAAAATTTCATGAAACAGGTAAAGAAGACAAAAATAATATATCATACATTAAATGCAAAAAGATCAAGGGGACAAACATTTGAGTTCTCCTAAAAACGTTTAAGTTCCCTAATATTTTAATTGCTTTCTAATAGTTGACCCATCTGTTACAATAATTTTTCTATCTGTTTGATAATTTCCAACAGATGAATCATCTGATGCAACATGCTAGTCATCTGTTGATTCAAATTAAGCAATTATTAGTAATAACTAAATTGATTTAGCTAAAATTAAAGACGTCTCTATGACAATGGGACAAACATTTGTGTTCTCCTAAAAATATTTGAGTTTCCTAATATTTTAATTATTTTTCAACAGATTATCTATTTGTTGCAACAAGTTAGTCATCTATTGCAACAGATATTTATAACAGGTTAGTCATTTGTTTATTCATATTAAGCAATTATTAATAATAACTAAATTAATTTAATTAAAATTGAAGACAAGTCTTTAATACAAAACCTTAGACAAGGGGACAAATGTTTGAGTTCTCCTAAAAATATCTGAGCTTTAGTATTTTAAATTGTTTTTCAACATATTTCAAACTCGGAATCAAAATGAGCCACGGAATTTAAAAAGTGACCAAAATAGGCCACCTATTTAAAAGTTACCAAAATAGGTCAAACGTAATAATTTATTACGTTTTTTACTTTTTTCTTAATGGTCAACTAACGGAGTTGACTTTTACAAAAACGTAAGAAATTCTTACGTTTTACACGATAGCCGAGGAAAAATACAATGAATTATCAAATCAATTAAAAAGATACTAAAAAAAAGAGTTGTTCAACGTAATAAAAAGTTACATTCTTAACTTTTTTTATAGCAGTGGTCCCCCACCCACAATTTCTTTTCCCACAATTGTCTTATCACTTCTACTTTTTCCTCTTTTTACATATGATAATTATGAATTTTTT
>NW_025849336.1:0-1386 GCF_002878395.1 Capsicum annuum
ATTCATAAGAGATAACTCGAATCACAGAGTGAAGCTATTACATGCTTTCTAGAAGCTGAGAATGGGCTTGAGCATGTATGATGGGTATAAGCATAGGCATGAGAAATGGATTTATCATGCAAGTTATGGATTTGGTGTTGTAATGACTGAAATCCAAGGAATACTCTTGATTAAGAAGGGATCACTATCTCATCATAACTCATTATTGACATGTATCACAATCTAATTCTCAAAACTGGGTTTGGTTCTTCACTAACCATCTTCCCCTTAGGTCAAAACGGATATTCTAAGTATGATGGTGTACTCTATATCCTCAAGATTAAGCCATAATTTCATCATTCTATTAGCTACACATTAATGCTAAACTCACAAGAATAAACTAATTTCGAACTTACCAACTTCATTCTTGAACAACCCATCCATATGCCATCCTTAACTTTCTAGCTTCAATAATCATCATCAAAGACTTACACTCTTATTTGCAACCAAACCTACATCTCTAATCACATAATAATAACCTACCAAGATCACACTTCTATACTTATATATATATTTTTCCAAACCATGAGAATAACAATCATATTAAAAAGGCTCAACATCTTTAGTCATAACTCCTTAACTTAGCTATCAACAACATCATAAATTATCTAACTAGCCTTTCTCCCCCTAGAAACTCAACATTACTACTAACCCCACAATATGCAATAATCCTTAAAAAAATAATGTAGCCCCCTAGCACCTTGGGCACACCTCTACACCATACTTAATTACGAACACATGCTCTTATACTCTTGCATACACTGTTCAGGCCTACTAGATCACCTCCATATAACTAGCATAAACAACCGAACCATCAACTGTTCAAACTTAATGTCTAGAGCTAAACATGATTTACAACCCAATCTCAAACATAATTTTTCACTTCAAAACTATAGAACATAGCATTAAGAAAAACTAGTACACAATGACAATCGATCATAATCATGTGGCCTATTTTATTCATAATCTGTTAACACATCCTCCTTCTTTACATCATTACTATTTACCTATCTTCACACCTAAATTACTTTCATAGCTCTATAAATTTCAACTAAACTTCCTCTTGCAATCTCAGGAAAGCCTAAATTAACAAAACTCAACCACCAATTACTTCCATAGAAACATATACTTTCCTAGCACAACAAATACAATCAATAACTCTTTTCATAATTCAAGCAAACAACAATCCACCTTAACTAATAATCTCCTTCTCTAACTTTCACTAAACTAACAAGCAAGGACATATCACTTCATTACTAATTCAATCATAAGCAAAAATTTAGCTATACTTCAATAAATTGCCCTTACCACCATTCTTGCCACTACACTTCTAAACCCAAAAGTTCA
>NW_025849336.1:1486-3334 GCF_002878395.1 Capsicum annuum
TTCAAGCAAACAACAATCCACCTTAACTAATAATCTCCTTCTCTAACTTTCACTAAACTAACAAGCAAGGACATATCACTTCATTACTAATTCAATCATAAGCAAAAATTTAGCTATACTTCAATAAATTGCCCTTACCACCATTCTTGCCACTACACTTCTAAACCCATAATTTTAACTAACAGAATACTTTCAACTAAACGTTACTACTTCTGTCACTACACAGAAGCCTACACTTTCAACTAACAACCAAACAAAAAGATAAACAACAAGTTACTAGTGAATAGAAATAGGCCTCACACGGCTTCACTAGACTTTGGTTTTGTGTTTTGATTAAGAAAATTATATGAATAACAAAGCAACTATGCTAGTGAATCAAAATAGGCCTCACACGGCTTCAATAGACTTTGTTTTCTCACAAACATAATGATAACATGATTACATAATACAAGAGATAGAAACTTGACACACAACATTTAACTATCTAAGAATAAAACTTACTCTGTCTCAATTAAATAACTCATAAGAACGAGGGCATAACTTAAATTTGAAGGACTTATAACACACTAGAAGGCTCCTCTCAAGCCATTTTATGAAACTTTTGAAACTTCTGCCAGGAAATATAAAAGCATTATTTGGGGAGGAAATTAGAACTTATTGATCATGCTGTCTCAAGAATAATACATATATAAGAAAGTATAGATTATCATTATGGATTCTAAGGAGAAATTTCAAAGAATATCTGACTCGAGCATAGTGCACGATTTTTATAGGCCTGATAAAGCACTTCAGTTTTCGAAAGTCAAAAGTATTGATAGGATACTTTTGTAGCTCTCTTACAATTCCATAACTATCTATAGAGAATTAAGCTCAACTATTTTTGATACTTTGGAAATAAGATAGAGATGGCTTGACTAGAGTAAGATGAGAATCTGTATAAGTTTCTTGGAGAACTTTTCTATAGAATGATTGAAGACTTAAAAGAATAGAGACATTTCCTAAATGCCCTATAGCCACTCGAAAAAAAGTACAGATGTCTCTATACAATTCCGCAAGACTCTACTAGATATGGCTTCATAGAAACCCAAGGACACATGAACTCTGTGCTCTAATACCAAGTTTGTAATGCCCCAAAATAGGGTTCCGAGACGTCACACGGTGCTTAGGGTCACAAGTGACCCCAAGCTAACCCTTATATTGGCATAACTCATAAGCAACTAAATAAAAAGAACAAATCTATAGAAATCTATGGAAAATAACTCTTTTCTGAATTTGATCGAATAAAAAACTAAATATACAAGATTATAATTCTGTCTTTACAACCAAAACTGAAATAGAATACATCAAATTCTACTGACTGTCTATAAAGCCTCTACTAGTACTGACTATAGGTAGCTGGGTCATGACTCCTGACTATCCCAACTCAATACGGTTGGATAAAGAAAATACAACACTTCTCAAAATGTATAACTAACTCAAGCCCTTGAATCAAAAAGACTCATCACCTGCTAACTAGATGCCGCGAACTGACTGGATCTGAAGATGTACACTATACCTTGTACCTACATTCCAAGAAAATGTAACTCATATACGAATATGTGGGTCAGTACCATGGAAACATACAAAGCATATGGGGGTGCAATGAATATATAAAATAATATCTTAATATCACCACAGTTTATAAAATTATGCATGCTGATATAATAACTCACTTAGCTCAAATTAAAATCATCATAATCATAAGAGAGTAAAATATATCAAGTGAAACATGTGAGTTATCATAGTAAATCTCAATTCACTTCCATCTCGATTCCAAATCATCAAAGCAATCAAATCTCATAACAATTC
>NW_025849337.1:0-730 GCF_002878395.1 Capsicum annuum
TAAATATTTACAGCAAGATGTAAAAATCTATATGTATTAACAACAAAACATAAAATAACGGAAAAAAATAAAATTAACAAAATACAAATAGAAATTCCTTTCGAACAATTTGTAAAAACAATTAATAATAATGATTATAGTTATAGAGACATAGATATAGAAGAAAATTTAGAAATAATAAATGATAGAATTAACACAGCAAAAAGAATAACTTATGACAAACCAGAATCATCAAGTTCATCAAAAAGAACAAGTTATGAAACAAGTTCAACAACTAATTTAAACCAATATTACATAACAGGAATAATAAATGAAAAAGAATATTTAATACTCTTAAATACAGGACAGGAAGAAAATTATATAGCAAAATTTCTAATAAAAAATGAGGAAATAAAATCTAACAATAATATATGCCCAAATCTACCAAGAAGCTTAATAAACACTAAAAATATAGCAGAAAAAAAATAACAATAGGAGTTAGAAAAATAAAAATATAATTTGAAATAAAGGAAGAAATGCAAAAAGCAGACATAATATTAGGAATAAAATGGCTAGAACAAGTAAAACCATATAATATAGAGCATACACAATTATAGTTATATATATAGTAGAAGCAGATGCTAGTGAATATAGTTATGGAGGAGTACTTAAATATAGATATGAAGATGAAAAATTAGAACACCATGGTAGATACTACTCAGGTACGTTTAATGAAACAGAAATAAAATGA
>NW_025849337.1:830-1703 GCF_002878395.1 Capsicum annuum
ACAAAATTCAGTTACAACAAAAGAGATTCGGAGACTAGTCTTGAATATATTAAATTTCACATTTACAATTGAAGTAATTAGTACTAACAAAAATGTTATTGCAGATTACATATCAAGACAAAGCTACACAAATTGATATAATAGAAGACGATACTCTAGAAAAGATATTCAACACCCTAACTACGCTTTCAATGAAAGTGGACAGTATGGGTAATTAAATAGAAAAGCTAAAGACTAATGAAGTTAAACTGAAATCTGAAGCTACAAATCAGCTAACTCAGCAGTGTGCAGAGCTATGTCGATCGGAAGACATTAAAATTCCATAGCTAGAAGGAGACGTTGGGATACTCCATAAAACCCATAACGTTTATCAATCTACTTCTGCAGGTACATGCAAAGGAGTTAGGAAAAACACAAATATGAACCTAAACAGGCTATTTGATGAACCATTTATTCCAAATACACCAAAAGATCCTATGTTCATACCCCCACAAATTACCACATACCGAGATAGTTTAAACCAAGACAAAAAAACCTACAACTATACAGCCCGAACATACATAGAAAATATTTACAAAATACAAAACTTCTTGAATACCAACCCCAGAGCTATAAACATCCAAGAACCACATACGAATTACATAACCCAGAAGCTAACCGGATACAATAAGCTAATTACTTTACCCAAAACCAAACCAAGTCTAGTTAAAACCTGTTACGAATATGGACTACTTAGCACCATATATACCCAAGACAGAAATGAAATATCCACTATACCCGAAATATATGAGTCATTTAATATTTTTAAAAGAATAACCAAAGGTAACCAATTTTTTTATAAAATTTTACACAACACCAGCAGAGATATTGTAT
>NW_025849338.1:0-1237 GCF_002878395.1 Capsicum annuum
AAGAAAGTGCGTCTCCTTACAAATGCCGCTTGAATTACCCAAATAAGGAAGTGCATCTCCTTACAGATGTTGCTTGAATTACCCAAACAAGGAAGTGCGTCTCCTTACAAATGTTGCTTGAATTACCAAAACAAAGAACTGAATCTCCTTACAAATGCCGGTTGAATTACTCAAACAAGGAAGTGCGTCTTCTTACAAATGCTGCTTGAATTATCCAAGCAAAGAAATGCATCTTCTTACAAATGTTGCTAGAAATACCCAAACAGGAAAATGGGTCTCCTTACCAATGCCTATTGAATTACCAAAACAAGGAAGTGCGTCTCCTTACCAATGCTGCTTAAATTACCAAAACAAGGAAGTGTGTCTTCTTACCAATGCTGCTTGAATTGCCCAAACAAGGAAGTGCGTCTCCTTACAAATTTTGCTAGAAATACCAAAATAGGAAAGTGCGTCTCCTTACCAATGCCTCTTAAATTACCAAAACAAGGAGGTGCGTCTCCTTACCAATGCCGCTTAAATTACCAAAACAAGGAGGTGCGTCTCCTTACCAATGCCGCTTAAATTACCAAAACAAGGAAATGTGTCTCCTTACTAATGCTGCTTGAATTACCCAAACAAGAAAGTGTATCTCATTACAAATATTGCTTGAATTTTCCAAACAAGGACGTACGTCTCCTTACAAATGTTGCTTGAATTGCTCAAACAAGGAAGTGCATCTCCTTACAAATATCGCTTGAATTACCAAACAAGGAATTGCGTCTCCTTACAAGTACCGCTTGAATTACCAAACAAAGAAGTGCATTTCCCTACAAATGTTGCTTGAATTGCCCAAATATGGAAGTGCGTCTCTCTACAAATGCTGTTTGAATTATCCAAACAAGGAAGTGAGTCTCCTTATAAATGTCACTTGAATTTTCCTAGGAAATACGTCTCCTTGACAAGGAAGTGTGTCTCCTATAGATCTTGAATTATGAGTTTTACCATGGTTTTGATTACCAAACTTGTGCAACAACATTGCCTCTTGCATTTGTAGAAGTGAGAAATTACGGTCTTTGATGTTTAGGCTCCGAAATCCTTGATCTTAATGTAACATGTGTTCCTGTTTCATACAAAGAAAACTTGTGAGTTTAAAAACATGGTGGATGGTTTGTGGCTTTAGCTTTTGCGGCAATTGCTCTTGCCTTCGTCATATTTAACCTTGCTTCCGACCATTAGCATATGTCACTGACTTGCTGCG
>NW_025849339.1:0-8962 GCF_002878395.1 Capsicum annuum
TTGAGAAAAATGATGAAATGGTTCAACAGAGAGACTATAGCAAAGACGATGAAGGTTAGCTTGAGCTTAAGAAGAGAGAGATGCTGAAAGAGAAAAGAAATTTTCTTTCTTTTTTAATTGACTGAAAAGTACATGCATACTAGAAGTTTCCTATTCTTAAATTTTTTAAAAATAAAATAAATTACCTTTAGTGGCGACGTTGTCGCCACAACATTAATTCAGAGACGACATTTTATTAGTCGTCGCTATAAAAATTGGAGCAAAAATTTTATTATTAGCAGGAACAATTTTTTTATTAAATTGACAACTATTAGAGGCAACAAAAATTATCCGATGCTAAAATATGATGTATTGCAGCGATAATAAATGTCGCCATTAAATGATATGTTTTTGAAGCAACAATTTGAGTCGCCACTAATTGTCGTCACTAGAAATCAGATTTCTTTTAATGACACTAGTAAGTGTGTTAAGGACAAATCAACTGTCCAAAGATGAAGAAGAAGGAAACCCATGTGCTCTTGATGTTTTTTCGAACAATACAAGAATGCCAGGATGTTTCTGCTCATATGATGTCAGAACATCAAGAAGAGACTTATTGAAGGTTAGACATTCAGTTCAGGTCAATGTTATCAAAAGCTAAAAGTGGTAATCAAAAAACCTGATGATGTTTGCCACGGAAAAACGCATCTAATTTACAACGTCTCCTTCATACATACAGTACACATATCTCCTTTCTGGGGAGCGACAGAGAAATCATTAGCAAAACATGTTGTTTTGTTTTTCTCCGGTGAAGATGATCTCTATTACCGCCTCGGAGCTCAACGATACCTTTAGGAATCAGGGTTCACACACATTCAGCATTTGCTTTAGGATATGAGGCAAGGATCAATAAGAGCACAGTAGATGGAAATTTAGCTCCTCCTGGTGGTATGATTACTTTTGTACAAAAGGGAATTCAATATCTTGAATTGGAAGCAACTACGAGCAATGATGACACAGATACGGACGAGGACTTCAAGTTTTTACAACCCATTGATCTTATTACGAAGGATGTGTATGAGCTACATAAAATAATAAAAGAAAAAAAAGAAAAGCTTTGGAAAGAAAAACATAAGGGAAAGTATATATAAGGATAGCAATGACCATGAGATGGAGCTTGAATGAGAACTGCTAGAGAAAGAGAGAAGGAAAAATAGTAAAAGGAAAAAAGAGCGAAAGCGAAAGTGAGAAAGAGAAAGAGAAAGGATTGAGAAGGATAAGGGGAGAGAGAGATAGAAATAAGGACAAAGAAAAACCACGTGAGGATCTCATGGACGCAAAGCCCAATGGAGATAATTAAAGAGGTTGTTAGACACGAGGAAAATGGAAAGGCCGGAGATCCAGAGCCCATGGAGATTTGCACAAGCTCAACCTCCTTGACATGTGAAACACGGAGTTCTGATTCACTGATTTTTGCATGTGCCTGGAGTCCAGACGGTTCACTTCTTGCATGCATCTGGGTCTGGAGATTCTACTGCTAGGATTTGGACAATCGGAGATGGTCCTTGTAATTCCCATATGCAAAATGGGCCTGTAAATGTCATGGTATTAAAGAATTTTAAAGGTCGGACAAACAAGAAAAACAAGGATGTCAGTACTACACTTGAGTGGAATAGTGAGGGAAACCTACTTGCAACAGGTTCTTATGATGGCCAAACAACAGGTTCTTATGATCACTTCAGGTTGCAGCTGATCATTGTCTGCTAAAGTTGGCTCAGAAGATTTTGTAGAACTGTTGTACCTAGCCAATATGTTATCCATGCTATAGCGAAAACAAAGCTTTCAATCAAAAGTATTCAAGCATATCTCTATTTGACTTCCTCAGAAAAAAATTGCACAAAAATCTTGTTTTTTCCGGAATAGTTCAAGTAAGAAAGCTAAATTATTTTAGTTTCATCTTCTCATGAAAATGCTAGAAACTAAAAAAAAAAAAAAAGGTAGGAAAATTTAAGGCGCTAGTTGTTCACATGTTTGGTGTGCTCATCATATTTTCTTGATGAATTACTTTTCATGATATTGTCTTTCGTAATTCTTTTTGGTTATATTTCCTTCATGATTTGTCAATTTTTAAAGATGATATTACTCATATATAGTATTTACTAAAATTTTCAAAATCTTTTTGACCTTAGATAGGAATGTATGAATCTTGTAGTATCTTTAGGCCAAAGCTTTGTATTTGTATTAAGTCCACTAACTATATACAAAAATTAAATTTTAACGAGAATACGAGATTTAGGAAACAAAGTTGCAACCTAGTAATAACTCTTATTATTATTATATCGCGTCACGTCGTTAATTTTTCCTATTTTGACAATATTTTCTTTTGTAAATTATTGATCGAATCTTGTTCCATTCTAACATTGTGATGAAAGTACATATGATAATGAGACATGATTATTGTCAACAAGAATTAGATCTACTCATTTATTCTTTTTTAAAAAACCATAAAGATTTAAGCTTCTTTTTGAATAGACCTGCAACTTTTGCAAACTTCTGTCCTTCACTATGTGTACAATTAGATTTAATGTTTTGGTACATGGCTAAAACATCCGAGCAATAACGGCATTTTCTCTGATGATATTGGGGGCGGTTTTCACGGCTGCTCCATACATTACTGGTGGTTTCGTAAAGCATGGCAATTACATTTGCCACAAAGATATTGTGGCGGTTTTGCAAAAGTTGCTGTAACTGTAATCAGTATAAATGATAGTTTATAGTTCTACATTAAAACGGTTACCAGCACCGCAATTTTATATATTAACATTGTCTTAAATGACAGGTTTAAACCACCATAATGTTCGATGAGGACTTGCACGAACTACGTTGGTAGATCCATGTGGTGATCTTCTTGGCAATTAGTTGAATGAGCACCGCCTCACTTATATCTTGTTCCAAAGAAATAAATTAACATGGCAAAATTCTTTGTGGAAAATATTGTGTTGTTGGTCCATTTTGAAAACTATTTTAATAAATGGACACTCATTTTGGCAAATCCTAATTTTTTAGGGTTTGGTGGGTCATGGGCTTAAGTGTAAAAGAAAAAAATATTTTGGCACCCCTTATGTATTTTTAAAATCTTTTAGAACCCCTTATGTATTTATTAAATACATATTTAACCCAACTCTTTTATTAAATACAAAAAAAAAAAAAATTCTCTCATCTTCTCTCTCTTTACCAAAACCACTTCTTCTCCCTTTCCACCATTTTCAATTTCGCGTTCGTGTAAATCAGCTCCAACTTCGATCTTCAACTTCATGTAACTTATATTATTGTTTCGGTTAATTTTTGCTCCATATTGATGGGTTTTTTTCATTTTTTTCGTACACATTTGTGGCGGGTGAAGTCGTTGGAGTTCAAATAAATTGATTTTTTTTTAAAATGGGGCTTGATTTCAGTGAAAGCGGTTGTTTTTAGTTGGTATTTACTTATTTTTTACTAATAATTGGTGTGTATCGCTTATCCTTTATGATTGCATGTTGAAATTTCTTCACTAATTTCGTCGGAATGTGGCAAGATATGTAATTTTTGATAAAACTTTTCGCCAATGTAAGGGTGTTGTAGAAGCATGTTCATGTTGGGGATTTCTTCACTGCGTATTTGATAATTAGACTCGAAAAGTTGAATTTTTTTAAAAAAAATGAGGCTTGGTTTTACTTATAATTTGTGTTTTTAAGTTGGTATTCGGTTTGTTTGTTCATTGTTTGAGTTGAATGTTAACTTTTCTCGACGATTGCATTGAGATTTTTTACCACTTTTTATCGATTTGCGTGATAAAAATGTTCTTTCAATTGAATTTTTTTTGCAACTGCTACATTGAGTTGGTGCTGCAACTACTGCTATGTTAATAGACTGTTAGGTCGATTAGGTGTTGTATCTGCGGTCAATTGAATTTTTTTTGAAAAAATAGGGATTGATTTTACTTATAATTTGTGTTTTTAAGTTGGTATTTGGTTTGTTTTTGCATTTTTCTCATTGCATTTTAACTTTTCTCGACGATTGCATTGAGTTTTTTCTTTGCGAATTTTCCTCGATTTGAGTGCTTAAAATCTGGGTTCCTTCTTGCTTTTTTTCAATATAATGGTGATTTAGATGCATGTTCTTGTGGGTGATGGGGTTATTTCCGAAAAACTTGTTCTACAAATTAGAATTATTGGTGCTGCAACTGCTGCCATGTTAATAGACTGCTAGGTCGATTAGGTATTGTAGTTGTTGTTATAGATGAAAAATGATAGTTTTTGTTCGTAGATAATAACAAATGACTAAAGGTAACAAACGCAAGGATGCAGAAGGTGATAGGTATGAGAGAAGAAAAAAAGAGCAGTCGATCAATTGGAGAATAGAAATTGCAGCGAGGAACCAGTTGAAGCTTCAGTTCGAGATAAGACAGAGGAAATAGTTCCTCTCGAGGCTAGGATAGATGAGGAAATACTAATCTTTCCCCACTGTGCAAGCTTTGTTTCGGCTGAGATGTATGACCTCGCCACAGTCCTAGATGACGTCGAATCATTTTCGGCTAAGATATCTGTTAGGTCCCGGTTTAAGAATTCATGGTTGATCAACGTCTGAAGTCTTGGTTGATCAACGTCTAAACTTTAGGTTTAAGAATTCCTGTTTTGGTGGTTTATGGGACCTTCCAGAACATATGAAGTTCAACGGACAGCTTGTCCACTACACACTTCTGCACTGAGTCGAACCGGACAACAAGCTACATAAAATGTGGTTCAACATCAATGACAGGCCTGCGTGTTTTAGTCTGAAGGATTTTGTGCTAATAACTAGTTTAAATTGTGGGTGTTATCCGCGTGATTCAAGATATGTCAAAGCGATGGTGGAGGGTGAAGCTTTTTTCAAAAAGATTGTGAAAAAGAGGAGTGTAAATGGAAAGAGAATGTTGAAGCTTATTAGAGGTGGGAGGCTAGACAAGGAGGACAAGTTCAAATGCTGCTTGGTTTGGTTCGTGCACTGCATATTGCTTGCACTGGACTTGTCAAAAATCATGGACATAGACACCATCAAGATTGTGGATAACTTTGGCTTCTTTAAGAAATACCCATAGGGTAAGGAGTCATTTTCCTTAACTCTAGACTATCTAAAGAAGCGGATAGACTTCAGCAGGAAGAAGAAGGCATTTGAGACAAAGGAAGTTTCATCATACGCGCTCTACAGATTTCCCTTAGCATTCATGGTATTTGATTATCAACCATTGAAGTAGTTTATTATATACGGTAATTCATCTATGGTGTCTATAATATACTTACTCTCAGTTCTATCTTTTTGTTTTTTCTTTTGATCACAGATTTGGATATCGAAGCCTTTCCTGCGCTCAGCAGAGGAAATGGTAAATCAACTGAAGACCCAATGTCCATTCCCCGGTTGCTCAGATGGCACTCCTCAAAAGGCGATAAACTAATCGAAGGTGATCCATATTTGAACGGATGGAGCACAAAGGTATGAAACATTTCTTCCGATGAATAATTTTATGAATATTGTGCTACTAATCATTCACATTTGCCTATTTATCTGTAGAGAGTGCACCCGTACCTTATCCCCATATTCCATTAAATGAAGCAGCACAACATGAAAAAGTTCAAAGCATTTACAGACGAACTGAAAAACGCATTCATTCATGGCTTGAAGGCCTTTCTGGAGGGTGTGACTTTCATCACGTCATCGGAGGATGGGGATGATGACCGGAATTTGGGTGGAAATGTTGTTTCAAAGCATGTCACTAGGGGTACGGGGACAAGTAAGCCGAGAGCATTAGGAAAGACACCGATGATTGAAAATATGGAAGAGCTCGTGTCTAGATTGGAGGAGTCAATCAAGGACATCGCTGAATTCATAAAAGAAGAGAGGCTGAGTAGAGCAGAAAATGAGAGGCAAAAGGAGAGAGATGAAGTTGAAGGTAATATCTTCTCTATATATTATAGAAGATGCATATTTTATATAATCCCTTTTACTTATAATAATAGAATCTATATCATTCTTCATCAACTGATATCTTAGTTTATTATAAATGATAAATACTTGAAAATGCAGGTGTGTAGGTGCAAAGTCGGCATTCAGCGGCTAGGGCTGGCCGCGCTGACAGCAGCATCAAAGAAGCCCTCCTTGAGGTAGCAGCTTTGGAACATACCTCTATCAATGCTGATGAGGTGATGATCCCTGAGGTTGCAGCTGTTGTAGAGAACGAAAATCTGGATGAAGGCGATGAAGAGAAAGAAGAAGAAAAAAATGCAAAAGTTATTTTTGAAGAAGAAAACAAAGCTGATGGATCAGCTGGTGTGGAGAAGGAGGATCATGATGAAGGAGGACAAGATGAAGATGGTAAAAATGAAAAAAGTGGTTGTGAAGAACAAAATAGTGAAGGAGATGGAGAGAAAACAGAAGATAAAAATGCACAAGAAGTAGAGAAAGAACAACATAAAGAAGAAGGAAAAAGTGATGCACTAGAAAAAGAAGGCATCGCGAAGAAGGATAACGAGAATGAATATCGAAAGTTGGATGAATTTCTTAATGAAGTTAATCAGGAAATCGAAAAGATGATGGTGGAAACAAAAAATGTTGAATCTTTAGACAAATATTAAATTTTTATTTGTGGCTGATGATTATTTTTATTTGACTAGATAATGTTAACTTCTAACTTTCAGCTCGGGATGCGTAGAACTGAACAATTTTATTTTCTAAAATGCCTTTATAGTTAATGATAAATATTTTTCGTTTTATATAATCAACATATCATTGCTTTTACATGAATTGTCACCGTTGATTATAGACTCTGATAAAAAGGTAAAGCATATACAGTAGAGCGATGTGTAGTCGATGAATGAAAAAGGTAAACCATTTATAATATAAGTAACAAGTAGTCGATTAATAAAACATTCAGAATACATTCAATCCCACTACACCCCAATACACCTTTCCAAAAATCTAAAACTAATATTAAACCATAGACCATAAATTTCATGCCCTTTTCTTTTTCTTCAGCCATAGCCAACTTATTCTTAAGTTGATCCCTCTAAATTTTGACATCTTTCAACAATCCCTTTAAGTAATCAATTTTGTGTTCCGATTCTCTATATAATTTCATTAGAAGATCCCTATTTTCTTCGTAATCTCTAGGCCTTTCAAACATTTCAAACTTTGCAATGCCTTGAAATTTTGACACCTCAAAATCGGAGGAAATCTACTTGAAATAGGAGCATCCACCATTATCCTAAAATAACGAGGATAAATTAGTAAATTGAATTATGAAATGAACACAAATAAATTTTTATTTAAACAAAAACAAACCTTTCCAACCGCACAACTGTTGAATTTTTGCCTCAGATTTCTGTCGGTGCGTGATGTTTTCAACACCGCAGGATTACTACAACGGCAAATATAAGAACTTTTGGAAGTTTGAGATGACTGCAACATTATTATTGTTGATGTAAAACTTGAAAGTTATGAATAAATGAACATGGAGAGGTCCAAAAGGGTCGCTTTAATTAATATAGTAAGGCTATAAAATTCTGACCGTTGGAAAATTCTACCCGTTAGAATTGTACTGTTGGAGAAAATTTAAATGGATTATCTTTTACTTCAAAGGTTCTCTAACTAATGTATATGTCTTCTATTATTGCCTGGGTGACTTAAGACTTATATAATGATGTCAGTGTTGATTATCCTGTGTATTAGAATATTAGCGATTAAGACTACAGTTGATTATAGACCTTTTATACTGTCTATGATCAACTTGCTGAATATATGGATGGCTTAAAATAATGGAAAAAAAAGGAGAAATTAAATAAAATAAAATTTGAGTATGTCAATTAACACCATTAAAATATTGTAAAGGAATTTTGATGCATCAATCGTGACTCCCAATCACTTTTGGACGTGATCAAGTGTTATCTTAGACACGGCATCGTCGTAGATCATTGAGATGACATAAAAAGAAGAAGAAATAAAATAATAAAATAAAATAAATATTAATCATGCTAGCATTAATGAACGCTAACTTATCATGACAATAGATTAGACCTATGTGATGACCATAAGGATGAGTGGTGGTTGTTACTTCTGAGTGTTCAATGGACAAGTAGTGTATGAGAACAAGGAGTCCTTCTCAACAGAGACGCTTGTTCTAAGTAATTGAATGTTACTACCATTGCCCTCCCCTATACCCATTTGATCGAGTGTCAAATCGATTTGTAATCTTATATTATGATATTTAGTCATTTTACATCGCGTGAGTTATGTTAATTTATTTTATTTTATTTTATTTCTCCCTTTGTTTAATCTCACATCCATTGAACATTCACAAGTAACAACCATCACTCATCCTTATGGTCATCACACAAGTCTAATCTCTTATCATGATAAGTGGTCGTTCATTAGTGCTTGGATGATTAATATTTATTTTATTTTATTTTATTTCTTGTCCTTTTTATATCATCTCAATTATCTACGACTACGCCGTGTCTAAGATAACACTTGATCACGTCCAAAAGTGATTGGGAGTCACAATTGGTGCATCAAAATTTCTTTACAATGTTTTAATGGTGTTAATTGACATACTCTAATTTTATTTTATTTTATTTCTCCTTTTTTCCCATTATTTTAAGCTTTTATTATATTCAGTAAGATGATCATAGACTATATGAGTGGTTAGTAATAGACTCGTTTATAAGTCGATAATCTCTCAATATACAGGATCATGAACACTGATTTCATTCTATAATTCACCCGTGATACAGTCGATTATAGAATGTGTATTCACCGTAGTCGATTATTTATTCCTACTGTACTCATAGTGTAAATAAAATTTGTAAATCTTAAAATAGGGACTACTGAAGAAACACTAACAAATCACTATAGATAAAGAGAATATAAATATAGAAACATGAAACTTGTTTATTGATATATAAATGTTCATTGC
>NW_025849339.1:11962-21629 GCF_002878395.1 Capsicum annuum
GTCTTTGCTATAGTCTCTCTGTTGAACCATTTCATCATTTTTCTCAAGCAAGATCTCAAACCCATTGAAGAAACAAAATTTTCTACATGGGTTAGCTGAAATTTTTTAGGTTTGTTGGTTAAAACTTTGCTCAAATCTCTAATTTCTTAAATGGGTTAGGTTAATTTGTTAGATGAAATGCCTAAAAAGTTTTCTCTTTACTAAAATAGTGTTTTCTAAAGTTATTTCTCAAATTGATTTCTTTGTGTATATGCATTTTTGATTTTCACATGCAATTCTATTAACTCAATTTTTTGCAGGAACTGGATATCTCTTTCCTAGAAATTTTTATTTCTTCTCAAATAAGGTTATCAAAGTTTGTGCTCCTAGGTATGTGGTCAAAACCCTTTTGGGTATATATGTAATATTTTAGATTGCATGTGCAATTTTCTTAATCTATTTGAAAATCTGTAGGAACAGAATTTTGTACGGTCGAAGGACGAAGGAATCGAGTTCCAAATTCTTGAGTTAGAGCCGAAGGTACAATTTATGTTTCTCACTAATTTATTTTTTGTAGTTTGTTAATTTTCAGTTTTAAAAATTGTCAATGAATTGTCATTATCTTTATTTGGGTAAGCTGAAAGTTCATTTTTGAATTTGTAGACCTTTTGGTATTATTATTGTGATTTCATGTATGTAGATTGGGAATGTTGATTCAACAATTATTGCAGAGAAAAGTTAATTGTTTAATGCTTAATAGGTTACTAGGCTTGAAGTACATGGATGAGGAGGCAAAAACTAGTGTGACAATTAGTGTAGTGAATGAGGATATCAGTTTTGTAGTTAGAGTTACACCGAAAGCCATAGAAGTTCTTGTCTCAGGGATCGTGCCCCCAACATGGGATTTGTGTTATCTTTGGCCACCCAATTTCATAGTCGTTGTTATAGACGAGTAATCTTGACTGTACGTACAAAAGAGTTGAGATACAATTGCTCCTTTTCTTGCAGTTTGTCTTACAACATCGATATGATTTGCAGCCATGGTACTGTGTTCATTCTCTCATTTTACCCGAGTCTCAAATTCTTTCTTCTGTCGTCCATGGCATAATAGTAGAGCATCTAACTCCAGATCAGAAGGTTGTGATGTGTGTTTGGTTGACTAGTTACGGTGTCTTTGTATGGTTGAAAATACTTTTTCTCGATAAAATCAGTACTAAGTAATCAATGAGGATAACAAGTGACGTGATCTTCATAAATCACCTTAAAATAGGCTGTGATGATGAATGCTGCTTTCTAGAAAATCTACATAACTGTTTGGAGAAAAATTACTCGTGTCTTGGGGGACGACCTGGTATAGCATTCATTTGCAAACCATGTCTACAGCCATGACATGTTGGTTTCTTTCTCTTTCATGTTCATAAAAAAGCTAAATCTGAGCCTTGAATTTTCCAAGAATGATAAACATGCCTCCTTATTTTCTAAGGATGATAGATCCACATTAATAACTTCAAGAATTTCAGACATATGATTAAAAAATATTATGGAGAAAAAGGCCGATGTTCAATTAGAAAATTAATTAATAGAAGAAAAACATAGGTACTGTTGGGAGTTGACTTCACAGGTTGTGCGCTTGGAAGTGAATCTTGCAGACCAAGCAGTATTTTAATAATATTCTTTAAGAGTTAATTATCGCATTAAGAGTCCTGACGATTTGTTGGCCGTTATACTCTATTTCTCAGAGGCTGCGTTGGCAATGCAACAACAGAACCATTTAACAATGGAATGAAAAGAAAAAGATGGGATTATGATGATTTATTGTTATTGAAAATATAGAACCTAGCATTGTTGTTTCAGGGCTGTATCTTGGTGGGACAACCCGTATTATCGGATTTGCAGTCATGGCAGTGTCAGAAAACTCATTGCCTGGGTTAATCACTTATCTGAGCCTCAAGTCTTTTTGCTATGACCGAATACATTGACGACCCCTCAAATTTGCTGATTATTTTTTCGGAGGTCTATAGATCATGACTCTAGATTTGGTGGAGGGGTAGCCAGTTGCCTTTGGTTCTAAGGTTGGAGGCACGATCCCTGAGACTAGAACTTTTATGGCTTCCGGTGCAACTCTAACTACAGCACTAATATCCTCATTCACTGCACTATAATTGTCATACCAGTATTGTTTCTCATCATCCTTGTACTGCTAGCCTAATCACTACACTAATTTTCTCGTATTCTTCAAAATGTTAATGACTACATCTTTGATTCTTCTTCCCCTGCACCTGCATATGGGAAACTATAATAATTTAAAATCACATTGTATACTTCATTTTTTAGTTTTTCCAGAACTTTACATTTGTGATTAGTTTTTGTTTGTTTGACTATTACTGTATCATATGCTCTGTTGAAGTCATCTTGTATGGTCTGTGAGCTTTACTAAATTGTGATGTGTGTTCGGTTGACTAGTTATGGTGTCTTTGTATGGTTGAAAATACATTTTTGGATAAAATCTGCATTTATTTATCAATGAGGATAAGTCATAAGAAGTGACGAGATCTTTAAAAATCACCTGAAAAAGGGTTGTCATGAAGAATGCTTCTTTCCGAGCAATCCACATTATCGTATGTAGAAATCTTACCCGTGACATATGACTAAAATATATTATGGAGAAGAAGGTCAGTGTTCAATTAGAAAACTAATTAACAGAAGAAATCATAGTTACTGTTGGGAGTTGACTTCACAGGTTGTGTGCTTAGAAGTGAATCTTGTTGACCAAACAGTATTTTAATAATATTCTTTAATAGTTAATTATCACGTTGAGAGTCTTGATAATGTGTGGGCTGTTATACTCTATTTCTTAGAGGCTGCATTGGAAAAGAAACAACAGAACCATATAACAATAGAACGGAATAAAAATAATAGGGTTGTAATAAATGATTTCTATTGAGAATATAGAACCTAGCATTGTTGTATCAGTCCTGTATCTAGGCGGGGCAACCCGTTTTATCAATTTTGCAGTCATGGCAGTGTCAGAATTCATTTCCTGGGTTAATCACTTATCTGAGCCTCAAGTCTTTTTGCTATGACCGAATATATTGACGGCCCCTGAAACTTGCTGATCATTTTTTAGGAGGTCTATAGATCATGACACTAGGTTTGGTGGAGGGGCAGGAAGTTGCCTTTGGTTCAAAGATTGGAGGCACGATCCCTGAGACTAGAACTTCTATAGCTTCAGGTGCAACTCTAACTACACGACTGATATCCACCGTCACTGCATTATAATTGTCACAGCAGTATTTTTTCTCGTCATCGCTGTACTTCGAGACTAATCACGATACTAACTTGCTCATACTCTTCAAAATGTTAATGAGTGCATGCTTGATTCTTTTTCCCCTGCACCTGCGTATAGGAAACTATAATAATTTAAAATCAAATTGTATACTTTATTTTTTAGTTTGTCCTGAACATTACATTTGTGATTAGTTTCTGTTTGTTATAACTTTATCATATTCTCTATGGAAATCATCTTGCATGGTCTGTGAGCTTCACTAAATTGTGATGTGTGTTTGGTTGACTAGTTACGGTGTCTTTGTATGGTTGAAAATACTTTTTCTGGATAAAATCTGTATTAAGTAATCAATGAGGATAACAAGTGATGTGATCTTCATAAATCACCTTAAAATAGGTTGTGATGATGAATGCTGTTTCTAGAAAATCTACATAACTGTGTGGAGAAAACTTACTCGTGTCTTGGGGGGCGACCTGGTATAGCATTCATTTGCAAACCATGCCTGCAGCCATGACATGTTGGTTTCTTTCTCTTTCATGTTCATAAAAAAGCTAAATCTGAGCCTTGAATTTTCCAAGAATGATAAATATGCCTCCTTATTTTCTAAGGATGATAGATCCACATTAATAACTTCAAGAATTTCAAACATATGATTAAAAAATATTATGGAGAAAAAGGCCGATGTTCAATTAGAAAATTAATTAATAGAAGAAAAACACAGGTACTGTTGGGAGTTGACTTCACAGGTTGTGTGCTTGGAAGTAAATGCTGTAGATCAAGCAGTAGTTTAATAATATTCTTTAAGAGTAAACTATCATGTTGACAGGCCTAGTGATGTGTTGGCTATTATACTTTATTTCTTAGTTTCTATGATTTTGAACTTTTTTGTGATATTTACAATACACTTCGATCTTGTATTTATTTTGATTGTTCTCATACTTGTATCTTTAATTAATAAATTGTTATTTTAATGATTGAAAAGATAGGAATGGATAAAATTTGGTTGGATATCTCGAATAGATCTGACCAAAGATATAGAGATGGAGTAGATAACTTTCTTAATTGAGCGTTCAATCAATCTGGGGTGAGCCCTAATATTCGATGTCCTTGTAAGGAGTGCAGGAACACTGTGTTTAAGCTGAGAATTGATGTAAGACTACACTTGTTAAATAAGGGCTTCTGGGATTCTTATTGAGTTTAGGATTATCATGGAGAAGTATTGATTAGCGGTGAAAATTCTAATCCTGCTTGTAGTGATCAAGTAGAAGATGATGAAATTGAAAATGATGATGTTATTGGAATGATTCATGATGCTTGTGGACATACAAATGTGGATGATACTACTCATTCTTGGGAGGGCAATGAAGATCCAAATGTGCATGTAAAAAAGTTTTACACATTGGTAGAAGATGCGCAGACAGAACTTTATCCTGGTTGCACAAAAGTCTCAAAATTTTCTTTTGTTGTTAAATTACTCCACTTGAAGTGCCTTAACCATTGGAGCAAAAAATCAATGGATGAGCTGTTGAACTTTTTAATAGAGGTTCTCCCTGAGGAGTCATTCGTACCTAAGTCTTTCTATGAAGCAAAAAAGGTTCTTTTCGATCTCGGCTTGGGGTACACCATAATTGATACATGTAAGAATGATTGTATATTATATTGGCGTGACTATTTGAATTTCCAATCATGTCCAAAGTATGGTGAATCTAGGTGGAAGTCGGAAGAACATAAGGGTAAGAAAGTTGCTCATAAAGTATTGCGGCATTTTCCAATCAAATCAAGTCTCTAAAGATTGTTCATGGCAAAAGAGACAGCAAAAAAGATGAGGTGGCACATGGAGGAAAATATTGAAGATGGTTTCATACGACATCCATCCGACTCAATTGAATGGAAATCTCTCGATGAGCGTTATCCTACCTTTTCAACTGAGTTAAGAAATGTTCAATTAGGTTTAGCCGGTGGAGGGTTTCAATCTAATGGGAATATGAGTTCCAATTATAGTATTTGGCAAGTCGTGCAAGCTACATATAATTTTCCACCATGGGATTGCATGAAAAGTCCATATTTCATGATGACTCTTCTTATTCTGGGCCCTAAGTGTCCAGTCAATGATATTGATGTATACGTACAACCAATGATTGAAGAGTTGAATGAATTATGGAACGAGGTGAAGACTTATGATGCACACTCAAAATCTAATTTTCTTCTGTGTGTTGCTCTCCTATGGATGATTAATGACTTCCCTGCATATGGTAACCTTTCAGGATGGTCAACCAAAGGCAAACTTGCATGCCCTTGTTGCCACAAAGATACATATTCTATTTCTTTACGTAGTAAGTTGTGTTATTTAGGTCATCGTTGTTTTCTTCCGATGAACTATCCATGGCGTAGAAATCGAGTTTTATTTGATGGAAAAGTGGAAATGAGGGCTACACCTATTCCTTTAACAGGTGTTGAAACACTTGAGCAATAAGAAGCTTTGGGCAATGTGACTTTTGGTAAGGGCCAAAAGAGAAAGTGTAATATATCCAATGATGCTTATAATCGGAAGAAGAAGAGTATCTTTTTTAAATAGCCTTATTGGGATGGTTTTGACTTACGACATAACCTTGATCTAATGCACATAGAAGGAAATATGTCTGAAAGTTTTTTATCAACTATGATGAGTATGGATGGAAAGACAAAAGACACATTGAAAAGTAGATATGATTTGATGGACCTTGGAATTAGGAAAAGTTTGCATCCAGAGGATGGAGATAATATTTTGTTACCAGTTGCATGCTATGCTTTGTCTCCTGAAGAGAAGTTCAAGTTATGCAATTTCTTAGCTAATTTGAAGGTTCCCTATGCCTTTTCATCAAATATTTCTAGGTGTGTTAACGTTCGTGAGAAAAAGATACATGGGTGGAAGTGTCATGATCATCATGTGTTATTGCAAGATATTTTACCACTAGCTATATGTGGTTTATTGCCTAAGGAAGTTTGTGAACCAATTATAGCATTAGGCAAGTTTTTCAAGAATCCATATTCTAAATGCCTGAGAATTGAGGATCTTGATATCTTAGAGTCTGAAATTCCTATCATATTGTGCAAACATGAAATGGTTTTTCCTCCTGTGTTCTTTGATGTCATGATTCATTTGCCAATTCACTTGGCAGGAGAGGCAAAACTTGGTGGACCCGTTCAATATAGAAACATGTACCATTTTGAGAGGTATCGTCTCATTCTAACATTAAATGTCAATATATTTAAAATGTAATATTCTATAATTATTTAAATGATAATTCTTTATAGTTATTTGCGAGAGCTTAAAGCATATAATAGCAACAAAGGTCGTCCAGAAGGTTCAATTACCGAAGGGTATTTGGCAGAGGAAAGCCTTACGTTCTGTTCACGATATTTGAAGAACATCTGAACTAAGTTTAATAAATCAACTCGAAATGATGATAAATCTGTGTCAAATGGTGAGATGTCTATTTTTAAATATAGTGGGCAAACAAAAGAGGCTTTAGATGGAGGAAATAGGCTACCTCATGATGAGTTCAATCAAGCATGTATTTATGTGCTTCAAAATTGTGATGAGATTTCACAATACAGGGAGTAAGTCTCTTTTTAATTCAAATATAATTTGACATTAATATAATTTAGTTAATCTCAACTAATGGAAACTGTAGGGAATACATGAGTAGATTGAAGTAGAAGGCTAAACACGTGCTCATAGGGTGAATGACAATGGAATTATTGATTGGTTTTGTGCACGCGTAGGTGTCTAATTAAATGACATAATAAATATTAGCATATATTCAATTTTCTTATATTAGTGATAATAGTATTTTTTGTTTCTGTAGATATTTGTACTATTTTCCCAAGGACGTGCAAATGATGAGCTCAAAAGCTTAGCTGTTGGTCTAGAACCATTGATACATCGATATTTAACATGTATGATCAATGGATTTAGATTTCAAACAAAAGAGCTTGTCAGAAAAACAACAGGAAAACGGAATTCTTGAGAGGGGAGATGTTTCAGACCCTAATAAGGAGTATTATGGTGTATTACAAGATATTTATGAGTTACGTTATGCAGGAAATAGAAAAGTTCATCTGTTCAAGTGTCATTGGTGGGATGTGGATCACCTCGGAAGAGGATATAAGATTGACAAATATGGTTTTAAAAGTGTGAATACTCATTGTGTCTTGAATACAATTGAGCGATTTGTGTTGGACTCAGTGTGAACAAGTCTTCTATTTGAATGACATGGTCGATAAAGATTGAATTGTAGTTGTAAAGACTAATCATCGCGAGCTTTTTAATGTGCTTGAAGTTGAACTAGACATGTCATTGAATGAAGATGTTTACCAACAAGATGAAGTTGAAGATATTTTGTGTGCCAATAATCCTGAAACCGATATTAAGGTGCCTTTACACTGGGATGATGTTGAACCAAAATCTGTTTTAAGAACCAAGGATCAAGAAAATGAGGAAGATGATTTCATTAATGACAATTATATGGACGTATCGGGTAATGAAGAACGTGAAGAAGAGTTACTTGATGCTACTGATGGAGAATATAGTGATATGTCCAGCTGAAGATGATACAAGAATAATGGCCGCCCTAGCTTTCGACGACATCATTCAAAGTCACTATGTGAAGAATCAAGCTTTGGTTGCATGGAGGGCACGGGATCATACTTGGAGGGGACGTTTTGAGCCTACCATTGATCAAACCCGAGTGTGGAAGATTGCTTGGAGACTTGAAGACTTAAGGACTCTCGGGTTTGGACCACCTTTGTTGGTTTACGGTTTTGGTGCCCTATATGAAGGGCATTTTGGTCACTTATCCTCAAGGGAATTTTGGACAATTCATATTGTTTTCCAACACACCAAGGCCATCCTTAGTCATTAAGGGTAGTGTAGTCTTTTTTGACTTCTTTAGTAATATACTATAAGTAGGATTTTTTTAGGTCTTCTCTCATTTTTGTTTTATGAAAGATGAAAGATTGAAACATTAAAAATCCTCTCTCTTGAGAGTAGAACACTTAGTCTTAGTTAGGGCTTGGAAAAGGGTTGGAAAAGCTAGTATTGATCTTTGCTTGGAAAATGTAGATCTTGAGGTGAGTTGATTCACTTGGCGGTCACCGTAAGAGTGTGGTTTTGATTATTACATTCATTAGCGGTTTTTGAGTTTAATACACTCTTTAGTTCTTAATCTTGTAATAATCTTGGTCTCACTATCTATCCTTTACTTTTGTTGTTGTCATCTTGTGTAGTGGACTATTTTGGGTCCTTTATTGAATCCGAAACTTGTATTATTGTTATTCATCTTGTTCCTCATGTTTCGTAGCTATTTTTTGTGTTATATACATCATTGTATCTTGTATTCTTCTTGTTGATAGCGAATCCGAGAGTGGTCTCCATCTTGGTCCTCGGATCCTTAAGATTGGGGACTGATTTGGAGTATGTTTGGTGCCTCCCTTGTCTTTCCTTTATCATTTGGTATCAAAGCATGGCTTTATTTTGTTCCCACAAGATCAATCTTGGCCTTGAGACCTTAAAAACTACAAAAAAAAAAAAACTGAAATCTGAAAATTCCAGAAACAGTCAAATCTGCCACCTTTGTGTTCTTGGCCGAAAATTGCGTTCTTGTTGTGTCTTGGTCGATATTTGTCTGTTGTATGTCTAGATTTAGTGGTGTTCTTGTTTGTTTTGTTGTTTTTAGTGTTAGTTTTCTTGTCCACTAACACTTTGAGTCTAGATCTAAACTTGAGCTTGAACTTGTTAAATTTATAGTTGTCTTGGCCAAGTGTTGGAGATATTGTTATTATGGATTGGAGTTGGCTGTGTGAAAAATTGTTGGTATTCCTATAGATTATTGTTGTAGTTATTAGTGTTGTTGTTGTTGTTTTTGATGTTCATCACCACCTTCATATATTGTTGAAGATAAAGTCAATGCTAAATCCAAAAAGTTGAAGGAAAAGGGTGTATTATTTGTTAGTCTTGAAAGACACTACAACCAACAAGGACCTATCAATCAAGTATCAACCACTTTCCAACACATTTCCATGATTTAAGGATCCATGTTTTAAGGAGAAGTACAAGAAAAAGTCAAGTATTGAAAATTGAAAAAGGCTCCAAGACTTATTTTCCCTCCTAAAACAAATTCCACCAATCTAAATTAATTTTCTTTGACCAAGACTTGAACATTTGAGAATAACCACTTGATAAAATCGAACAAATACGTGGCTGCCATGTCATCACTGCTACTGTTCACGCAATATTTCCGAGCTCAAAATTTTAGATTCTTAGTTTCATCTTATTGTTTCATTAGTTTCATGTCTTGATTCTAGAATTAATTAACAACTAGTAATCACCTACTTAGTTGTAGATTAATTATTGAATCCGTT
>NW_025849339.1:21729-27075 GCF_002878395.1 Capsicum annuum
TACTAGTTGTTAATTAATTCTAGAATCAAGACATGAAACTAATGAAACAATAAGATGAAACTAAGAATCTAAAATTTTGAGCTCGGAAATATTGCGTGAACAGTAGCAGTGATGACATGGCAGCCACGTATTTGTTCGATTTTATCAAGTGGTTATTCTCAAATGTTCAAGTCTTGGTCAAAGAAAATTAATTTAGATTGGTGGAATTTGTTTTAGGAGGGAAAATAAGTCTTGGAGCCTTTTTCAATTTTCAATACTTGACTTTTTCTTGTACTTCTCCTTAAAACATGGATCCTTAAATCATGGAAATGTGTTGGAAAGTGGTTGATACTTGATTGATAGGTCCTTGTTGGTTGTAGTGTCTTTCAAGACTAACAAATAATACACCCTTTTCCTTCAACTTTTTGGATTTAGCATTGACTTTATCTTCAACAATATATGAAGGTGGTGATGAACATCAAAAACAACAACAACAACACTAATAACTACAACAATAATCTATAGGAATACCAACAATTTTTCACACAGCCAACTCCAATCCATAATAACAATATCTCCAACACTTGGCCAAGACAACTATAAATTTAACAAGTTCAAGCTCAAGTTTAGATCTAGACTCAAAGTGTTAGTGGACAAGAAAACTAACACTAAAAACAACAAAACAAACAAGAACACCACTAAATCTAGACATACAACAGACAAATATCGACCAAGACACAACAAGAACGCAATTTTCGGCCAAGAACACAAAGGTGGCAGATTTGACTGTTTCTGGAATTTTCAGATTTCAGTTTTTTTTTTTTGTAGTTTTTAAGGTCTCAAGGCCAAGATTGATCTTGTGGGAACAAAATAAAGCCATGCTTTGATACCAAATGATAAAGGAAAGACAAGGGAGGCACCAAACATACTCCAAATCAGTCCCCAATCTTAAGGATCCGAGGACCAAGATGGAGACCACTCTCGGATTCGCTATCAACAAGAAGAATACAAGATACAATGATGTATATAACACAAAAAATAGCTACAAAACATGAGGAACAAGATGAATAACAATAATACAAGTTTCGGATTCAATAAAGGACCCAAAATAGTCCACTACACAAGATGACAACAACAAAAG
Organism: Capsicum annuum; assembly: GCF_002878395.1. Taxonomy (NCBI): domain Eukaryota; kingdom Viridiplantae; phylum Streptophyta; class Magnoliopsida; order Solanales; family Solanaceae; genus Capsicum; species Capsicum annuum. The sequence continues at coordinate 22,850 of NW_025849339.1, forward strand.
TAAAGGATAGATAGTGAGACCAAGATTATTACAAGATTAAGAACTAAAGAGTGTATTAAAATCAAAAACCGCTAATGAATGTAATAATCAAAACCACACTCTTACGGTGACCGCCAAGTGAATCAACTCACCTCAAGATCTACATTTTCCAAGCAAAGATCAATACTAGCTTTTCCAACCCTTTTCCAAGCCCTAACTAAGACTAAGTGTTCTACTCTCAAGAGAGAGGATTTTTAATGTTTCAATCTTTCATCTTTCATAAAACAAAAATGAGAGAAGACCTAAAAAAATCCTACTTATAGTATATTACTAAAGAAGGCAAAAAAGACTACACTACCCTTAATGACTAAGGATGGCCTTGGTGTGTTGAAAAACAATATGAATTGTCCAAAATTCCCTTGAGGATAAGTGACCAAAATGCCCTTCATAAAGGGCACCAAAACCGTGAACCAACAAAGGTGGTCCAAACCCGAGAGTCCTTAAGTCTTCAAGGCTCCAAGCAATCTTCCACATTCGGGTTTGATCAATGGTAGGCTCAAAACGTCCCCTCCAAGTATGATCCCGTGCCCTCCATGCGACCAAAGCTTGATTCTTCACATAGTGACTTTGAATGATGTCGTCGAAAGCTAGGGCGGCCATTATTCTTGTATCATCTTCAGCTGGACATATCACTATATTCTCCATCAGTAGCATCAAGTAACTCTTCTTCACGTTCTTCATTACCTGATACGTCCATATAATTGTCATTAATGAAATCATCTTCCTCATTTTCTTGATCCTTGGTTCTTAAAACAGATTTTGGTTCAACATCATCCCAGTGTAAAGGCACCTTAATATCGGTTTCAGGATTATTGGCACACAAAATATCTTCAACTTCATCTTGTTGGTAAACATCTTCATTCAATGACATGTCTAGTTCAACTTCAAGCACATTAAAAAGCTCGCGATGATTAGTCTTTACAACTACAATTCAATCTTTATCGACCATGTCATTCAAATAGAAGACTTGTTCACACTGAGTCCAACACAAATCGCTCAATTGTATTCAAGACACAATGAGTATTCACACTTTTAAAACCATATTTGTCAATCTTATATCCTCTTCCGAGGTGATCCACATCCCACCAATGACACTTGAACAGATGAACTTTTCTATTTCCTGCATAACGTAACTCATAAATATCTTGTAATACACCATAATACTCCTTATTAGGGTCTGAAACATCTCCCCTCTCAAGAATTCCGTTTTCCTCTTGTTTTTCTGACAAGCTCTTTTGTTTGAAATCTAAATCCATTGATCATACATGTTAAATATCGATGTATCAATGGTTCTAGACCAACAGCTAAGCTTTTGAGCTCATCATTTGCACGTCCTTGGGAAAATAGTACAAATATATACAGAAACAAACAATACTATTATCACTAATATAAGAAAATTGAATATATGCTAATATTTATTATGTCATTTAATTAGACACCTACGCGTGCACAAAACCAATCAATAATTCCATTGTCATTCACCCTATGAGCACGTGTTTAGCCTTCTACTTCAATCTATCTCATGTATTCCCTACAGTTTCCATTAGTTGAGATTAACTAAATTATATTAATGTCAAATTATATTTGAATTAAAAAGAGACTTACTCCCTGTATTGTGAAATCTCATCACAATTTTGAAGCACATAAATACATGCTTGATTGAACTCATCATGAGGTAGCCTATTTCCTCCATCTAAAGCCTCTTTTGTTTGCCCACTATATTTAAAAATAGACATCTCACCATTTGACACAGATTTATCATCATTTCGAGTTGATTGATTAAACTTAGTTCAGATGTTCTTCAAATATCATGAACAGAACGTAAGGCTTTCCTCTGCCAAATACCCTTCGGTAATTGAACCTTCTGGACGACCTTTGTTGCGATTATATGCTTTAAGCTCTCGCAAATAACTATAAAGAATTATCATTTAAATAATTATAGAATATTACATTTTAAATATATTGACATTTAATGTTAGAATGAGACGATACCTCTCAAAATGGTACATGTTTCTATATTGAACGGGTCCACCAAGTTTTGCCTCTCCTGCCAAGTGAATTGGCAAATGAATCATGACATCAAAGAACACAGGAGGAAAAACCATTTCATGTTTGCACAATATGATAGGAATTTCAGACTCTAGGATATCAAGATCCTCAATTCTCAGGCATTTAGAGTATGGATTCTTGAAAAACTTGCCTAATGCTATAATTGGTTCACAAACTTCCTTAGGCAATAAACCACATATAGCTAGTGGTAAAATATCTTGCAATAACACATGATGATCATGACACTTCCACCCATGTATCTTTTTCTCACGAACGTTAACACACCTAGAAATATTTGATGAAAAGGCATAGGGAACCTTCAAATTAGCTAAGAAATTGCATAACTTGAACTTCTCTTCAGAAGACAAAGCATAGCATGCAACTGGTAACAAAATATTATCTCCATCCTCTGGATGCAAACTTTTCCTAATTCCAAGGTCCATCAAATCATATCTACTTTTCAATGTGTCTTTTGTCTTTCCATCCATACTCATCATAGTTGATAAAAAACTTTCAGACATATTTCCTTCTATGTGCATTGGATCAAGGTTATGTTGTAAGTCAAAACCATCCCAATAAGGCTATTTAAAAAAGATACTCTTCTTCTTCCGATTATAAGCATCATTGGATATATTACACTTTCTATTTTGGCCCTTACCAAAAGTCACATTGCCCAAAGCTTCTTATTGCTCAAGTGTTTCAACACCTGTTAAAGGAATAGGTGTAGCCCTCATTTCCACTTTTCCATCAAATAAAACTCGATTTCTACGCCATGGATAGTTCATCGGAAGAAAACAACGATGACCTAAATAACACAACTTACTACGTAAAGAAATAGAATATGTATCTTTGTGGCAACAAGGGCATGCAAGTTTGCCTTTGGTTGACCATCCTGAAAGGTTACCATATGCAGGGAAGTCATTAATCATCCATAGGAGAGCAACACACAGAAGAAAATTAGATTTTGAGTGTGCATCATAAGTCTCCACCTCGTTCCATAATTCATTCAACTCTTCAATCATTGGTTGCACGTATACATCAATATCATTGACTGGACACTTAGGGCCCAGAATAAGAAGAGTCATCATGAAATATGGACTTTTCATGCAATCCCATGGTGGAAAATTATATGTAGCTTGCACGACTTGCCAAATACTATAATTGGAACTCATATTCCCATTAGATTGAAACCCTCCACCGGCTAAACCTAATTGAACATTTCTTAACTCAGTTGAAAAGGTAGGATAACGCTCATCGAGAGATTTCCATTCAATTGAGTCGGATGGATGTCGTATTAAACCATCTTCAATATTTTCCTCCATGTGCCACCTCATCTTTTTTGCCGTCTCTTTTGCCATGAACAATCTTTAGAGACTTGGTTTGATTGAAAAATGCCGCAATACTTTATGAGCAACTTTCTTACCCTTATGTTCTTCCGACTCCCACCTAGATTCACCATACTTTGGACATGATTGGAAATTCAAATAGTCACGCCAATATAATATACAATCATTCTTACATGTATCAATTATGGTGTACCCCAAGCCGAGATCGAAAAGAACCTTTTTTGCTTCATAGAAAGACTTAGGTACGAATGACTCCTCAGGGAGAACCTCTATTAAAAAGTTCAACAGCTCATCCATTGATTTTTTGCTCCAATGGTTAAGGCACTTCAAGTGGAGTAATTTAACAATAAAAGAAAATTTTGAGACTTTTGTGCAACCAGGATAAAGTTCTGTCTGCGCATCTTCTACCAATGTGTAAAACTTTTTTGCATGCACATTTGGATCTTCATTGCCCTCCCAAGAATGAGTAGTATCATCCACATTTGTATGTCCACAAGCATCATGAATCATTCCAATAACATCATCATTTTCAATTTCATCATCTTCTACTTGATCACTACAAGCAGGATTAGAATTTTCACCGCTAATCAATACTTCTCCATGATAATCCTAAACTCAATAAGAATCCCAGAAGCCCTTATTTAACAAGTGTAGTCTTACATCAATTCTCAGCTTAAACACAGTGTTCCTGCACTCCTTACAAGGACATCGAATATTAGGGCTCACCCCAGATTGATTGAACGCTCAATTAAGAAAGTTATCTACTCCATCTCTATATCTTTGGTCAGATCT